>NC_142461.1:96286363-96437878 GCF_049115385.1 Moschus berezovskii | reverse complement strand
CAATAAATCTACTTCTATGAATATATCTAGTCAATAATAACAGAAATATCTAACACTAATTGATATCTAACACTAGTTGCCAGCCACTGTTCTAAGTGATTTATATATCTTTTCTCATTTAGTTTCAAAAATCTCTGAGGATGACCATATTATTATAAATCCCATTTGACAGTAAGGAAACTAAGTACAAAGAGCTTAAGTAAATACAGTGGGGTTACATGGAACCAAGATTTGAACTAACCCAACAGTCTGCCTCCAGCACTCTCTTTCTTAATGCTGCTACAGTTTTCAGAACTAACCTCCCAAGGTAATCAAACTGTTATTTCTATAATGTTTTTGAAATTTTTTTAAAACAGCAAACAACTGATAATGCTGTATATTGCTATGATTAGATAAGCTTTGATACATCTATATATTATAATACAATTTAACTGCAGAGTCAAATGATATAATCTTCTGTGAATTAAACATATTGAAGTACATATTCAGTTAAAAAAGGAAATGAAAATAGTACTCATTATATGATCTTATTTACTTATATATGTGCATATATGTATGTATATTCATGCAAATACATAGGAAAAGGATTTGAAGGAAGGCTGACAGGGGTGGTGATGAAAACATTTTATTTGCATCTGATATATGTAATACAATTTTTAAAAATATGAGCTCCATGAATGCTACATAAAAATGGAACAAACAAACACATTAAAAAAATAACAGATACGGTTCCTTTATAGCTTAGTGGAGGAAAAAAAAGTACTTTAAAAATGCGGGGAAGTACATGGAACCATTGGAACCATTGTCTGTATGCTCCTGGAGGGAAATTATATCAAACTTGATTCATGGATGATGATGGTATTTTAGGCAGAGGTGGAAGCATTCATTCATTCATTAAACACTGTTTTAGACATATGCAAAAACCTAAAAGTGGCAGGAAGTGTGTTGAGCTTTGGGTTTGAATATGGTTCTACCTGGTTGGTATGTGGACTGCTAGGGTTGAAAGTATAGCGTGAAAAGTTAACTAAATCACATAGGGCCTTGTTGGCCATGTTCTAAACTTTTGACTTTGTGTTAAGGTGAATGAGATATCAAAGTTTATGAAGGTTCTCTAGCAGCACTGAATGAGTGAAATGTGGGCAAGCTTTGAGGCAGGGAGAGCCATCAGGACAATCAAAAAGTTATCAGGATGCAGGATGCATGTGAAAATGAAGATAACTGATGGACTAGAGAGAACTTAGTAGGTAGAATAGAAAGAACTTGAAGATTCATTTGACTTTGAAGTTTCTGAGTGAGGAGAAGGAAACTAGGAAAATGTAAACAGTTTTCATAAGTATCCCCTTCAATTCTTGTCAGTATGTTCCTCATGTGCTAAGTACTTAATAATATTTTCCATTTAAACTAATTAACTGTGATGATCTGGGCAGTTCATTGTTTAAAGGCAAAGACAATATTTTTTTCATGCTTGTGTCCCTTTTCCTGGCACAGTGCAAATCAAGAACTTAATAATTCTCATCAGATGAAGACAGAAGCAAAGCAGGATCATTATTATAAAAATACAGATAAATACACATGAAAGACTAGTAACAATACCAACAATAAAAACTGACCAGTGATTGGCTACAGTGAGGAAAAGCAGTTGTCTGTTTACTACACTAACAATACTGAATACAAGTGTCATCATTTACTTCAACATTTAGCATTTCAAGGGATCACAGAGGCATATAAATTATGTGTTGTTACAATATAGCATATCAAAATGATTGAGAATTTCCTCCTCATAATATCATATTCACTCAGTGATACCATGGTTGATACTGAAGAAAAAGCACTTATTAAGTAACAAAAATTCAAGATTCATAGGTACAAATGTATTTTCAGAAGTGCCACAGTCTTTTCAGATGTATTCTTGCTAACTCAACCCAAAACTGATATACACAGATTATTAAAAAAAAAAAAAACCCTGCATGCTGCACATTTTGCTGGAAACATCAAAACCTGTGCTTATGATATTAGCCAGAAACTACATTTTTATTACTTATAAAAGAAATTAGGCCCTACACTCAAAGGGCTGGTTATTAAATACTGTTATCTTTTAAACAAATCAGCATGCTGAAAACATTTGTATTTGCAGATACAAATTTCAAGAGATAGAAATTAACGTGGACCTTAAACTTTAAGAAAAGATCCAAAGATGCTATTAACAAAGATTACCTTTGATAAGCTGATTTTCTAAAGTATTTTAAAAAGGTTAGCGCTAGAGAGTTAACTTTCAAAATAAGTTCAACAAACCTTCTTTAAATGTGTGGTTTCTGTTTACATGGAATACAGATGAAAATATTACAGTAATGTCAAGGAAAATAAGCTGCTTTCCCAGTTACATATAAATACCTTTGTTTGGGAGTCTTTACCATTTTATTTTCAATTTGTCCTCAAAACAAGAGCAAAGCAGCCCATTAACAAAAGGAAGAAGAACAACTGGAGGTTATATAAGGACAGCTGCTTCTAATCACCATGTCAATTGATACACAGTTAGAAATCTACCTCTCCAAAGAAAGAAAATCAATATTTATAGAACAGCCAGCATGTCAAATACACAGTGCTGTGACTCCACTCTATTAAAGTTCTTAAGCTTTTTACCTGTGACCAATAGGAAAATAAAAATGTTGCCATCTATAATGGGATGTTCTGTGTAGAGTGGTTTCTGCTTACATTACATCACTTCAAAGGATTTGCTAGGACAATCAGATTGGCTCAAGCTGAAACAGCCCCTTTACTAGTAAGAACCGCCTCAGGCTTGAAAAGCCTACAGGGCTTTAAAAATCGATGATGCTATACTATTTGCATCCTTAAAAAGACAGCAGAAAAGCAAACTAAACAAATGCTGAAAATGCATGCCTCAACACTATTTCAAAGTATTGCTTCTCTTCATTCATATATCCATTTAGGGGACATAATTAGACATTGCAACTCTATCAGTATTGCCAAAGGGTAATGGGCATATGAAGGACAGCCAGGACATATAGTAAATATTTTGAAAAGAGCAAGTAAAAGTAATTCACACATGTATCTATTTCTATGTCTCCTTTTAACGTTAAATTATTGGGGGTCATGAGAAAACACAAATCAACATGTGTAAAAGTAATCATTTTAAGTTTATGAGCTCTTATGCTGCTTTATTAGAAAATGTTATTGTCCTCCTAAATTGCGCCTATTACACTTTTATATCAGAGAAGGCAATGGCAAGCCACTCCAGTACTCTTGCCTAGAAAATCCCATGGATGGAGGAGCCTGGTAGGCTGCAGTCCGTGGGGTTGCTAAGGGTCGGACACGACTGAGCGACTTCACTTTCACTTTTCACTTTCACACATTGGAGAAGGAAATGGCAACCCACTCCAGTGTTCTTGCCTGGAGAATCCCAGGGCCGGGGGAGCCTGGTGTGCTACCATCTATGGGGTCACAAAGAGTCGGACACGACTGAAGTGACTTAGCAGCAGCAGAAGCAGACTTTTATATTAGTCCTGGAAGACACGATTATATGACTGTGTGTGCCAGTAATTATGGCAGAATCATATAACCTAAAGCACACAGGTAAGCCAATGGAACCTTCTTTTCTGGTGGCAGAGTCAGAGGAATAAGAATGCAGGTATATGAAAAGTATGTTTCACCACTCTTTTATCAGTGGATATGCTATCAAGGGTTGGCATAGAGAGCTGGGACAAAATGTTATGATTTGCTGCAATTATTATGAAGGGATTCCTTGATATAGAGCAGACATCCATGGAGAATTCCATAGAAAAGAAGAAACAAAATGGCCCCCCTTTAAAAATTCACTCATTCATTCAGTCATTAACTTATTGTTCTAATTATTCAACACATATATTTTTCAAGGACTGTAAAGTGACAGGAAGGTTTCTAAGCACTGAAGTCTCTGAACTACTTTGGCTATAGAGATAGGTAATAAAAATAAAACAATATAGCACACAGTAAGAATTGATTGGCCATTGTATCAAAACTGCAAGAAACACACTTTTGAGAGAGAAAGAGTACCCATTTAGTTCAAGACAGAACTGAAGCATCCTTAAACCAATCAATAAAATAGAAAGGTAGTATTTTATAGAGCATATTGGAAGGAACCAAAATTATTGTCAAAATTCAATCACAAAGACTCAGTACTTAAAGATCACATTTTGAACAACTGCATAAGTGGAGAATAAGAATTTATACTAGAAGCCCTGGTATAAAAAATGGGAGTCTCCTTATAAAATATCTTGGAAAAATGAACAGATATACAGAGGTAATTCTAGAAAGAACTGTAACATTTTCCTTAACCAGATTTTATGGAGTTTCTGGAGACTTAAAATCCACTATAAACTTTTTAGATTTTTCATAAATATGTGTTTGTGTGTGTTTATGTACACTTTAGAAAAGGCTATAATTCTAAGTGTAAATGCACATGTATGTATCCCTCCAATCTACGCCCACACCAACTTCTCTTCATGCAAACTTAAATGAAAAACAGCAACCCCATGATTGTAGATGATAGCAAAGAAATTTATGATTTTAAGAGTCACAGAAATTGTCAGTAATGACAAAATTAGTTACCCACTCAAAGAAGGCTTTCCATCATACAAATAACAGATTCCTGACTTCCTCAATACAACCTATTTTATCTGTTTTTGCATGATCTGAAACCTGCCTAGGGCTAGAATTGTTTATGGGCATCCAACTCTAGTTTCCAGCTTACTTCCCATCTTCCTTTTCCACTGAGAAGCAATTTATTGTTTCAGATTTGTGATTTTCTCTCTTTGCCCATATAGAGCAGGCAGGTTCCACACTCAGCAATGCTATCTCTGAGACATACAAAAGCATAAATACCCCTTAGGAAATTCCCAGATATTTTTCAGCATATAACTCAGAAGTCCTTTTACTGCTTTCCAAAGTACCTTTCTGGGCTCAAATGAGCCAAATTTATAAGAATAACAACCTTCCAAATGATATTTATTGTAATGAAAAAACCACATTTTCCAGAATATACAAACAGTCCCTCTTGAGCAGCAAGTCATTAGTTCCAGATAGCAGGCATTCTTTTTCACCTTTAAACTCTGAAGTTTGTCATTTCAGTATATTATGAGAAATGGGTCTACCATTTATTTGCTTTTTTCATTCAATATGAAATTATACAAAACACTAACACCTGGCTTCACAAATAATATTCATGAGTAAATACAATACACATAGTTACAATTATTCGCAATTACTTATATTCCTGCATGTATATTGTATATAATCACACATAACACATTTCTTTCTTCCATTACTTCCTTTTTCATGTTTGAGCTTATATATCTCTACAAGTAATGATTTGAATCCAAAAAGTATCATCAAAAGAAAATGAAAGGTTATGTAAATGTCACTGCTTTGCTGCAAATTTACGTGCTCTCTCTTTGTGAGAGAGCTCAACTCTGTGAACATCTGGACTGGGTTTCTATTATTAACAAGAAATACATCTATATGAGAAATAGTGTTCCTGGCAATAGCTTCTTGACACAGGGGAGGATTAAAAATGTGTGAAGGAAGTCCTTCTCCTAATCACACATTTACACATGCACTGCCCCAATTTTTCTTTTCTACAGAGTAATACTGGATCTGAAAAAGAAAGCTCATACTGCTCATTCTCTTCTTCATCTATAAAAGAAGGATTTTCACAGCCTCATATCTACTTTCAGAACCTGAGCATGTCAATTAGAACCCACACTGACTTTTCTAAACCTGTGATAGATAATGGAGAAAAGAGGTTGCGGGCATGAGTTTTTGTTGCTGTTCTTGCAGGCTACATAAAAATGGCATTGATGACATAAGTCCTATCATAAACTATCAAAAATTATTTTACCAGTACAGCTGAATTCCTATTATATAATGTATGATTTGCTTTCTTTGTCTAGATTGGAGATCTTAAAGGCAACCCTGTTTCCTCTTATTTGTATCTTCTCATAATATTTCATTTTTTTACTTAAAAACAATGTGATATCTCAGATTTTTTTTTACGCAATATGGCTGTTGGAGATATTCTAGAAAATTTTAAAGAATGAAATTGCTCATAATCACATCATCCAGTAATGGAATTTTCTCACAGTCACTTATTTTCTTCTCTTTTAACAGGTTTAAAATTTTTCTCCCTTAATATTTTAATTATTTGTTTTCTTTTAAAATTTGTTTTCAATTTTGAAAAATAAATATTACATATTATAAAGAAAATTTATAATATATAGAAATTAATAAAATATGTTATAATTAATAATAATAAAAGAAATAATGAAATTACTTATAACCTCACTACCCAGTGATATCCTACATTTACTTCTATTTCCATATCCATCCTACTCTGTAACTAAAGTAGGCTGCTATATTATTGTCATATATTATTGCTTTTTCACATACATAGATGAGTAATTTACTGTTATTAAATATTCTTTAAAGTAGTTTTTATATCTGCATAATTTTTCATCTTGTTCCTGTGGGAAATCACTCACTCTCTCCTTACTCAGGTATTTAAGAAAATAACGCAGAAAAAAATCTCTGTAACAACATTAAAAACAAACAAACAAACAAACAAAAACATTAAAAACATTTCTTACCAACCCAGTCATAAAGACTTCTCTTGAAATCTTTTTCTTAAATTGAACTGATAAATGTTAATTAAATTTGGGTCTCCTTGTATATTGCTTGCTTCATTTTTTTTTTTTTTTAGCATAATGCTTGTACTCATAAAGAAACAAACAAAAAAAGAATGTTTAGGCATTTGTGACAAGAATAGTCTCTCTCATTTTAGGTCAAAATTCACCTCTCAGGACAGCTTTTCAAACACAATCTTCTACAATATTACAGTGATAAAAAATACCTTATTTAAAGAAGTGGAATAACAGCAATAATGCAACATATAATCAGCATTCTTAAAACTTGGTTTTCCGCTGCAGAAGAAGAGAGATGTCAGAATGGCTTACCTGGGGATATGATATAGAAGAAATCTTTAAACTCATCCATCCAAACTTCTGCCAGTCTCCTGTTGTTCTTGTTGATGACATGACCAGTGCCACCAGGGAATGTGTAGGGAGTTGCCTTCCGAAAAACGTGACCAACGTGGGAACAAGTCACAATCTCCAATGAGCCTCCACACTGCCAAATCTAGAAAAGAGAGCAATCACATAACAAACATTGTAGACAATGCAATAATACCATTTGAGAAGCAACTGAGACTAACTCAGTCAGTCAGTCAGTTCAACCGCTCAGTCGTGACCGACTCTTTGCGACCCCATGAATCACAGCACGGCAGGCCTCCCTGTCCATCACCAACTCCTGGAGTTCACTCAAACTCATGTCCATCGAGTCGGTGATGCCATCCAGCCATCTCATTCTCTGTCGTCCCCTTCTCCTCCCACCCCCGATCCTTTCCAACATCAGAGTCTTTTCCAGTGAGTCAACTCGTCGCATGAGGTGGCCAAAGTATTGGAGTTTCAGCTTTAGCATCAGTCCTTCCAATGAACACCCAAGATTGATCTCCTTTAGAATGGACTGGTTGGATCTCCTTGCAGTCCAAGGTACTCTCAAGAGTCTTCTCCAGCACCACAGTTCAAAAGCATCAATTCTTTAGCGATCAGCTTTCTTCACAGTCCAACTCTCACATCCATACATGACCACTGGAAAAACCATAGCATTGACTAGACGGACCTTTGTTGGCAAAGTAATGTCTTTGCTCTTTAATATACTATCTAGGTTGGTCATACCTTTCCTTCCAAGGAGTAAGCGTCTTTTAATTACATGACTGCAATCGGCATCCTCAGTGATTTTGGAGCCCCCCAAAATAAAGTCTGAAACTGTTTCCACTGTTTCCCCATCTATTTCCCATGAAGTGATGGGACTAGATGCCATAATCTTTGTTTTCTGAATGTTGAGCTTCAAGCCAACCTTTTCACTCTCCTCTTTCACTTTCATCAAGAGGCTTTTTAGTTCCTCTTCACTTACTGACATATGGGTGGTGTCATCTACATATCTGAAGTTATTGATATTTCTCCCAGCAATCCTGATTCCAGCTTGTGCTTCTTCCAGCCCAGCGTTCCTCATGATGTACTATGCATATAAGTTCAATAAGCAGGGTGGCAAAATACAACCTTGACGTACTCCTTTTCCTATTTGGAACCAGTCTGTTGTTCCATGTCCAGTTCTAACTGTAGCTTCCTGACCTGCATACAGGTTTTTCAGGAGGCAGGTCAGGTGGTCTGGGATTCCCATCTTTTGAAGAATTTTCCACAGTTTATTGTGATCCACACAGTCAAAGACTTTGGCATATTCAATGAAGCAGAAATAGATACTTTTCTGGAACTCTCTTGCTTTCTCCATGATCCAGTGGATGTTGGAAATTTGATATCTGGTGCCTCTTCCTTTTCTAAAACCTCCTTAAACATCTGGAAGTTCACTCTTCACGTATTGCTGAAGCCTGGCTTGGAGAATTTTGAGCATGACTTTACTAGCGTGTGAGATGAGTGCAATTGTGTGGTAGTTTGAGCATTCTTTGGCATTGCCTTTCTTTGGGATTGAAATAAAGACTGACCTTTTCCAGTCCGGTGGCCACTGCTGAGTTTTCCAAATTTGCTGGCATATTGAGTGCAGCACTTTCACAGCATCATCTTTCAAGATTTGAAATAGCTCAACTGGAATTCCATCACCTCCACTAGTTTTGTTCGTAGTGATGCTTTCTAAGGCCCACGTGATTTCACATTCCAAGATGTCTGGCTCTAGGTCAGTGATTACACCATTGTGATTATCTTGGTCGTGAAGATCTTTTTTGTACAGTTCTGTGTATTCTTGCCACCTCTTCTTAATATCTTCTGCTTCTATTAGGTCCATACCATTTCTGTCTTTTATCGAGCCCATCTTTGCATGAAATGTTCCCTTCGTATCTGTAATTTTCTTGAAGAGATCTGTTGTTTTTCCTATTCTGTTGTTTTCCTCTATTTCTTTGCATTGACCGCTGAGGAAGTCTTTCTTATCTCTCCTTGCTATTTTTTGGAACTCTACATTCAGATGCTTATATCTTTCCTTTTCTCCTTTGCTTTTCACTTCTCTTCTTTTCACGGCTATTTGTAAAGCCTACTCAGACAGCAATTTTGCTTTTTTGCATTTCTTTTCCATTTGGATGGTCTTGGTCTCTGTCTCCTGTACAATGGGACTAACTCAGTTAAGGCCAAATCTTCAGATCTTATGTGATTCAAACAAACATCAGATGGACATAAGTTGTAGAAATAGTATACTTTGGTTTGCCAAAAGCTTCTAATTTGGAAGATTTGATACATTTACATATTGTATCACTGGAGTTGGGGAAGTAAGATAAAATTATTTTTACATGCATTTATTAGACTACCAAATTTTTAGTTTGGTATTAGAGTTAACCTAATTTCTATTTAATACATATTTGATACTCAAAATTTTCTAATAAGTGAATTTTTACATGATGAATGCCATGCTCAGTAACTAAATTTGATTTGGATAAAATCAATTTATTGTACCCAACCACCTGTAATTCTAAATAACTATTTATTTTCAGCTGTCCATATCCCCTGTATCTTAGGCCTTTGACAATGTTTTTGTTAAAACATGATTAAGTATCCTTTATATCTGTTCAACATGTATGTAACATTTAAAGCCCACTCCTAAGATCATTTCTTTTAGCTCTGTGGGGTACTTAGTATTGTGTGACTTTTGTAATTTAAACACACTTGTATTAAGAATGTAATATAATGTATTTTAAACGACTGTTTATTTCACTATTGCTTCATTAAAACTATAAACTCTTGAAACTCATATACCATATATTTCTTGGTATCCTACATTTACTCTTCAATTGAGGCTAGGTATTAGGTATACATAAAACCATTCTTTCTTTGTTGTTAAAGTGTCTAATGGTTTACGATGTTTATCTTTTTTGTGAATTGTACATTTTATCATTAAAAAATTCATAACTGTTTAATTTAAAATAAATTAAAAAACATTTCTTTCTATAAAATTATATAGCCATAGAGTATAATAGTGTGTGTTCGTTACATGTATTCATATAAATACATAGATCAGTTCAGTTCAGTCACTCAGCTATGTCCGACTCTTTGTGACCCCATGAATCACAGCACGCCAGGCTTCCCTGTCCATCACCAACTCCCAGAGTTCACTCAAACTCATGTCCACAGAGTCAGTGATGCCATCCAGCCATCTCATTCTCTGTCATCCTCGTCTCCTCCCGCCCTCAATCTCTCCCAGCATCAGAGTCTTTCCCAGTGAGTCAACTCGTCGCATGAGGTGGCCAAAGTATTGCAGTTTCAGCTTTAGCATCAGTCCTTCCAATGAACACCCAGGATTGAGCTCCTTTAGAATGGACTGGTTGGATCTCCTTGCTGTCCAAGGGACTCTCAACATTCTTCTCCAGCACCACAGTCCAAAAGCATCAATTCTTCGGTGATCAACTTTCTTCACAGTCCAACTCTCAAATCCATACCTGACCATGGGAAAAACCATAGCCTTGACTAGATGGAGCTTGGTTGGCAAAGTAATGTCTCTGCTTTTTAATATGCTATCTAGGTTGGTCATAACTTTCCTTCCAAGGAGTAAGCGTCTTTTAATTTCATAGCTGCAATCAGCATCTGCAGTGATTTTGGTGCCCAAAGAAATAAAGTCTGACACTGTTTCCCCATCTATTTCCCAAGAAGTGATGGAACCAGATGCCATGATCTTCGTTTTCTGAATATTGAGCTCAAGCCAACCTTTTCACTCTCCTCTTCCACTTTCATCAAGAGACTTTTTAGTTCCTCTTTACTTTCTGCCATAAGGGTGGTTTCATCTGCATATCTGAGGTTATTGATATTTCTCCCAGCAATCTTGATTCCAGCTTGTGCTTCTTCCAGCCCAGCGTTCCTCATGATGTACTCTGCATACAAGTTCAATAAGCAGGGTGACAATATACAACCTTGACATACTCCTTTTTCTATTTGGAACCAGTCTGTTGCAGTAGGTATTGCAAGGGGGCATCAGAGGGCAGACAGACTGAAATCATAATCACAGAAAACTAGTTGATCTGATCACATGGACCACAGCCCTGTCTAACTCAATGAAACTAAGCCATGCCGTGTGGGGCCACCAAAGACGGATGGGTCATGATGGAGAGGTCTGACAGAATGTGGTCCACTGGAGAAGGGAATGGCAAACCACTTCAGTATACTTGCCTTGAGAACCCCATGAACAGTATGAAAAGGCAAAATGATAGGATACTGAATGAGGAATTTCCCAGGTCGGTAGGTGCCCAGTATCCTACTGGAGATCAGTGGAGAACTAACTCCAGAAAGAATGAAAAGATGGATCCAAAGCAAAACAAATACCCAGTTGTGGAAGCGACTGATGATAGAAGCAAGGTCTGATGCTGTAAAGAGCAATATTGCATAGGAACCTGGAATGTTAGGTCCATGAATCAAGGTAAATTGGAAGTGGTCAAACAGGAGATGACAAGAGTGAACATAGACATTCTAGGAATCAGTGAACTAAAATGGACTGGAATGGGTGGATTTAACTCAGATGACCATTATATCTACTACTGTGGGCAGGAATCACTTAGAAGAAATGGAGAGCCATAATGGTCAACAAATGCAGTACTTGGATGCAGTACTTGGATGCAATCTTAAAAACAACAGAATGATTTCTGCTCATTTCCAAGGCAAACCATTCAATTTTACAGGAATCCAAGCCTATACCCCAACCAGTAATGCTGAAGAAGCTGAAGTTGAACGGTTCTATGAAGACCTACAGGACCTTTTAGAACTAACACCCAAAAAAGATGTCCTTTTCATTATAGGGGACTGGAATGCAAAAGTAGGAAGTCAAGAAACACCTGGAGTAACAGGCAAATTTGGCCTTGGAGCACAGAATGAAGCAGGGCAAAGGCTAATAGAGTTTTGCCAAGAGAACACACTGGTCATAGCAAACACCCTCTTCCAATAACAGAAGAGAAGACTCTACACATGGACATCACCAGATGGTCAACACTGAAATCAGATTGATTATATTCTTTGCAGACAAAGTTGGAGAAATATATAGATACATATCCACATATACTACATTTATTCATCCCAATAAATAAAACCCATAATTATTTCTATTTTTAATTGGAAATACTTGATTTTATGCTGTAAATAACATTATTCTTATTTTGAAAGAAAAAGTTTTCTCTTATAGATCCCTCAAGTAATATTCATCTTAGAAGAGGGCTGCTATTGGTCTTGGGTAGCAGTAGAAGACATTTAATTTTTCTAGAAGAAATATGATAATTAAGTTATACTCATCAATAATTGCACATTACACTCACAATCTATTCTTTCTCATTTTTTAATTGTTTAAGCAGTGTCTTGCTTAAAGAAAATATGTTCCAACACAACACTGAAATGATGGACAATATAAAAGAGGAATGGAGTTCACCATTCTACTAGAAAGACAGGATAGTCCTTTCTTAAATAGTCAAATTACTTAACTGATCAGAAACCTTCTCATCTTCCTAGCAAAAAGTCTATATACTTTCTTGTAATTACACACACCTCCTTATATTCTTCCTTTCTACTAAAACTGATAAAGTTGATTCCTCTCCAATAAAAAAAAAATCAATACTTGTATGTCAGTCTAGGGCATATCTTTTAAGTCTGTCTTAACTACTGGTTTAGTCCTCCCTTTGATTTTCTCCTGAAACATCAATTACTTTCCTCATTATTAGATTATGCCTATCTTTATGTAGTATCTTCTCAAGCAGATTTAAAAGAGAGAAACAAACTAAAAATTATAAAACAAAAATTCACCCCTTTATATTCCCATCCAACATATCTTTTTTTTGCTTTCCTTCACTGTTATTAATATAAAAGTTTCTTAGATATATATTATATCCCTTCCTTGATTTTCATCCCTTTTCCTACTCATTCGTGAAATGCTGTTTATCTCTGTAGTTCCACAAAATTGCCATAATGAAAATCATAATTTTTTCCTGTGATGAATACTTAGCAGACTCCTTTCTTGGATTCTCATGCTTTCATTCCTACTACGTCACTACTTATACATTTTCACTCTAAAATTCTATTTAAATGTTGGCACTACTATTTGCTATCTCAGTGGTCTTATTTGGTATTACTTTATGTATGATCTGAATACTCAAAACCTGAACAGTAACATCTTAGCCCAAACTTCTGTGGGATCCAGACTTATGTATCCAAACATCTACTTGATACCTCCTCTTGCAAGACTCAGAGGCATCCAATTAAATGTATCTGAAGTGGAATTGTTGATATATCTCCACCTGTCAACAAGGTCTTATTTTCTTTCAGTTTGTTTGTTTCTTTAAACACTCATTAAATGGAGCCACTATTCACCAGGTGGTCAATTGAAAAACAAAAAAGACAACATAACTCCCCTTCTCTCCTCCCCCTACCCCCCAAAAAATCCCTAGAAGTTATCACTGATTTCTTTTTTTCTTTCAACACTTATGTTTCATCCATTAACAAATCCTGGTGGTGTTATCTATAAAATAATTCTCAACATATCCATCTCTGCCTCTACCGCCATCATGCTTGTCCTAATCATCAACATGTTTTGTCAGTCAACTGTAATAGACTCTTGTCTTTCTACTTTAACTATTGCTATTCCAAAATTTGCTTTGTGCTGAAAAATCAGTTCAGTTCAGTTCAGTCGCTCAGTCGTGTCCGACTCTCCGCGACCCCATGAATCACAGCACGACAGGCCTCCCTGTCCATCACCAACTCCCAGAGTACACTCAAACTCATGTCCACAGAGTCGGTGATGCCATCCAGCCATCTCATTCTCCATCGTCCCCTTCTCCTCCCTCCCCCAACCTTTCCCAGCATCAGAGTCTTTTCCAGTGAGTCAACTCGTCGCATGAGGTGGCCAAAGTATTGCAGTTTCAGCTTTAGCATCAGTCCCTCCAATGAGCATCCAGGATTGATCTCCTCTAGAATGGACTGGTTGGATCTCCTTGCAGTATAAGGGACTCTCAATAGTCTACTCCAACACCACAGTTCAAAAGCATCGATTCTTCGGCGATCAGCCTTCTTCACAGTCCAACTCTCACATCCATACATGACCACAGGAAAAACCATTGCCTTGACTAGACGGACCTTGGTTGGCAAAGTAATGTCTCTGCTTTTTAATATACTATCAAGGTTGGTCATAACTTGCCTTCCAAGGAGCAAGCGTCTTTTAATTTCATGGCTGCAATCAGCATCTGCAGTGATTTTGGAGCCCAAAAAAACAAAGTCTGACACTGTTTCCACTGTTTTTCCATCTATTTCCCATGAAGTGATGGGACCAGATGCCATGATCTTCGTTTTCTGAATGTTGAGCTTCAAGCCAAACTTTTCACTCTCCTCTTTCACTTTCATCAAGAGGCTTTTGAGTTCCTCTTCACTTTCTGCCATAAGGGTGGTGTCATCTGCATATCTGAGGTTATTGATATTTCTCCCAGCAATCTTGATTCCAGCTTGTGCTTCTTCCAGCCCAGCGTTCCTCATGATGTACTCTGCATATAAGTTAAATAAGCAAGGTGACAATATACAACCTTGACGTACACTTTTTCCTATTTGGAACCAGTCTGTTGTTACATGTCCAGTTCTAACAGTTGCTTCCTGACCTGCATACAGGTTTCTCAAGAGGCAGATCAGGTGGTCTGGGATTCCCATCTCTTTCAGAATGTTCCACAGTTTATTGTGATCGACACAGTCAAAGGCTTTGGCATAGTCAATGAAGCAGAAATAGATGTTTTTCTGAAACTCTCTTGCTTTCTCCATGATCCAGCGGATGTTGGCAATTTGATCTCTGGTGCCTCTGGCTTTTCTAAAACCTGCTTGAACATCTGGGAGTTCACGGTTTACATACTGCTGAAGTCTGGCTTGGAGAATTTTGAGCATGACTTTACTAGCGTGTGAGATGAGTGCAATTGTGCGGTAGTTTGAGCATTCTTTGGCATTGCCTTTCTTTGGGATTGGAATGAAGACTGACCTCTTCCAGTCCTGTGGCCACTGCTGAGTTTTCCAAATCTGCTGGCATATTGAGTGCAGCACTTTCACAGCATCTTCTTTCAAGACTTGAAATAGCTCAACTGGAATTCCATCACCTCCACTAGCTTTGTTCGTAGTGATGCTTTCTAAGGCCCACTTGACTTCACATTCCAAGATGTCTGGCTCTAGGTCAGTGATCAGATTATTGTGACTATCTTGTTCGTGAAGATCTTTTTTGTACAGTTCTTCTGTGTATTCCTGCCACCTCTTCTTAATATCTTCTGCTTCTGTTAGGTCCATACCATTTCTGTCCTTTATCGAGCCCATCTTTGCATGAAATGTTCCCTTGGAATCTCTAATTTTCTTGAAGAGATCTCTTGTATTTCCTATTCTGTTGTTTTCCTCTATTTCTTTGCATTGATCACTGAGGAAGGCTTTCTTATCTCTCCTTGCTATTCTTTGGAACTCTGCATTCAGATGCTTATATCTTTCCTTTTCTCCTTTGCTTTTCGCCTCTCTTCTTTTCACAGCTATTTGTAAGGCCTCCTCAGACAGCCATTTCGCTCTTTTGCATTTCTTTTCCATGGGGATGGTCTTGGTCCCTGTCTCCTGTACAATGTCACGAACCTCCGTCCAGAGTTCATCAGGCACTCTATCAATCAGATCTAGTCCCTTAAATCTATTTCTCACTTCCACTGTATAATCATAAGGGATTTGATTGAGGTCATATCTGAATGGTCTAGTGGTTTTCCCTACTTACTTCAATTTAAGTCTGAACTTCGCAATAAGGAGTTCATGATCGGAGCCACAGTCAGCTCCTGGTCTTGTTTTCGCTAACTGTATACAGTTTCTCCATCTTTGGTTGCAAAGAATATAATCAATCTGATTTCGGTGTTGACCATCTGGTGATGTCCATGTGTAGAGTCTTCTCTTATGTTGTTGGAAGAGGGGTTTGCTATGACCAGTGCATTCTCTTGACAAAACTCTATTAGCCTTTGCCCTTCTTCATTCCGTGCTCCAAGGCCAAATTTGCCAGTTACTCCAGGTGTTTCTTTACTTCCCACTTTTGCATTCCAGTCCCCTATAATGAAAAGGACATCTTTTTTGGGTGTTAGTTCTAAAAGGTCTTGTAGGTCTTCATAGAACCGATTAACTTCAGCTTCTTCAGCATTACTGGTTGGGGCATAGGCCTGGATTACTGTAATATTGAATGGTTTGCCTTGGAAATGAACAGAAATCATCCTGTCATTTTTAAGATTGCATCCAAGTACTGCATTTTGGACTCTTTTGTTGACCATGATGGCTACTCCATTTCTTCTAAGGGATTCCTGTCCACAGTAGTAGATATAATGGTCATCCGAGTTAAATTCACCCATTCCAGTCCATTTTAATTCACTGATTCCTAGAATGTCGACGTTCACTCTTGTCATCTCCTGTTTGACCACTTCCAATTTGCCTTGATTCATGGACCTAACATTCCAGGTTCCTATGCAAATTTGCTCTTTACAGCACCGGACCTTGCTTCTATCACTGGTCACATCCACAACTGGGTATTGGTTTTGCTTTTGCTCCATCCCTTTATTCCTTCTATAGTTATTTCTCCACTGAGCTCCAGTAGCATACTGGGCACCTACTGACCTGGGGAATTCCTCATTCACTATCCTAACATTTTGCCCTTTGTTACTGTCATGGGGTTCTCAAGGCAAGTATACTGAAGTGGTTTGCCATTCCCTTCTCAGAGTGGTCTTTAAAATTTTTAATCTTGTCATTTTATTCCCCTGCCTTAACCCTTCAATGGTTTTTCATGGCACTGTGAATTAAATCAAAGCTTTAAGCTGAACATTACTAGTATTTTTAATAACTGAAAGTGACCAGATATATGTAAAATCTGTTCTAAATGACGTCAGATTAGACAGGAATATTCTTCAGAGCATGATGCAACAATTAGAGAAAAAATAACATTTTAAGTTTGTATATTCACTAAAATTCAGACTATGCAGTAAACTCTGTTGCAAACAAACCAGTGATTTACAACTGTCCTCAGGGTTCCCAATTTCTCTTTTTGCAAATATTGGATTATCATTGTGGTTGTGAGAGGGCACTTATTTCTACTCTGCCACTTCTTGGTCTTACCCTGGTTCTGTAGGATTATGGTTTCTATGCCCTGAGCACGCACACAGAAAGGGAAAATATCTAGTCTGAAATCCTTTAAAAGTAGATTTCCCGTGTTCTCACTTGTAACATGAAAGTGCTGATTTTAGGTTGTCCTCTAACTTGCAATAAGACTTTGTGTGTACATGTAGAGGCATAATGCAGTAATGCTGAAGCTGAAACTCCAATAATTCGGCCACCTGATGCAAAGAGCTGATTCACTGGAAAAGACCCTGATGCTGGGAAAGATTGAAGGTGGGAGGAGAAGGGGACAACAGAGGATGAGACGGTTGGATGGCATCACCGACTCAATGGTTTGAGTAACATGAGTTTGAGTAAACTCCGGAAGAGGGAGGCCTGGCATGCTACAGTTCAAGGGGTCACAAAGAGTCAGACAGGACTGAGCCACTGAACTGAACTAAATGCAGTAATGACTGTTGATTTATAAGACAGAAGGAAAACCTGTCCCTGATGTGGATTCTCACAGATGGAGGCAGCTTTCTCTAGTATGTTTAAGAGAGACAAGAGAAGTAGAAATAACTGTTTCTTACTCAGTGAATATTGGCCTGTTTTGCTTGTGGGTCATACTCTACTGACTCCTGGAATAAAGTGCATACTTTTCCCATTGCATTCTGTGCTCAAAGAATGTGTAAATAGATATTAATATTGCAATTCCTAAGTAAAGCATCTCCCCCATACTTGCATGGAAATAAAAAGATCAAGGTAGAAAAGCATAACATTATGCATTAGTTAAGCTGATATCTGACCATGATACTCCCCAGTTAGTTTACATAAAAACAAAATATTTAACTGACTAGTTACCAAGTACTTAGTAGACATTTGGATAATGTGAAATAATTAAAAAATAAACAGTTTCCAGAAAATTATATGATTAAATATTAAAGTATAGAAAATTCCAACTGAGTGGAGTCCTTATGACTATGATAATTTCCCTTAGTGCATCTTCAATAAATTTTGGGAAAGATGGAAGAAAGAAAAGAAAGAAGAAAAAACAAACAAAGAGTGTGACACAGTCATTAAGAACTTGGGCTTAGAAATAAGCAAAAATAATTTTCTAGTGGCTCTCTTACTATCTATATACACTTTTGAAAATTATTTATGTCTTCAAGACTTTAATGTTCCCATTAGAAAATAAGGATAATAATAACTACTTCCTAAGACCTCAATGAGATTGTGCTTATTAAGCACCACGCCTGACACTTCATATGGAAAGAAATAAAATGTTATTAGTATACTACTTAACTTGCATTGTTGTTGCTATCAAGGAAAACCAAAATCTGTAGATTATTAGGTAATTCTTTCTTAAAAAAAATAAATTTTGGTGAGTTTTGCCTCTTTTTAGAACTATACTATCAATATCTAGGGGTTTAGGTGAGGAGTTTAAAAGAATAGCCAATTAGTTTCTAATTAGAATACTGAATTGTGTTCTCTGAAATTATTTACAATGTCTAAATAAATTAAACTAAATAAAACATGATGCATCATCCACATGAATATGTGATGCATGAATTGTTTTGTACCATTGAACACATCTGATTGTTATTGCCTCGGCTTCCAAAAGATTAATATTTGTATATTACCTATCTCAAAGAAATTTGACCATGTGTAAAACACAAACTGTCCTTTTATGAACAGAGGATTGAAGCTAGCTGGTTACTTACCTTCGCTTCCAAATATTTTTATGAGATTCTGATGATGGAGAAGGTTATTAATCAAAATGTAAAATGCCCATTGCTCATTTGATAATGTACTTGATTTTCTTCCCCTAGATAGAAGACAATTAACTAACATACATTACTCTTTTCATGTTTTTTTGGCACCTACATCAGTGACATTTTAATTAAGGTTCATAAACTTGAGTTCAGTTCAGTTCAGTTCAGTTCAGTCGCTCAGTCCTGTCCGACTCTCCGCGACCCCATGAATCACAGCACGCCAGGCCTCCCTGTCCATCACCAACTCCCGGAGTTCACTCAAACTCATGTCCACAGAGTCGGTGATGCCATCCAGCCATCTCATTCTCCGTCGTCCCCTTCTCCTCCCGCCCCCAACCTTTCCCAGCATCAGTCTTTTCCAGTGAGTCAACTCGTCGCATGAGGTGGCCAAAGTATTGCAGTTTCAGCTTTAGCATCAGTCCCTCCAATGAACATCCAGGATTGATCTCCTTTAGAATGGACTGGTTGGATCTCCTTGCAGTATAAGGGACTCTCAAGAGTCTTCTCCAACACCACAAGCTCCAATTTAGCAATCTCAGTTCTAGTGCTACTATTGTTTCTAATTTTATAGGCTGTTGTGCAAATTCATGCAGCTGCTTGTTTTTATACAACCTTTATCCCCTCAACCCACACACATACTATCACTGGCACAAAGTCATTGTTTAATATGGACTCAATAAAAATCACCACAACATACATGAGGGACACACAGCTCAATGGCTATGAGTGTGTAGGCTCTAGTCCCCGATGTTGTATCCTAGCTCTGATATCCACTAGCTGGGTGAAGTCATCTTTTTGTGCTTTGGTTTCAAGTAATAAGAGGAGACTTGAAGAATCTACCCCAGAGGATGTTGTGAGGAGCAAGGGCACACATAACAATACTAAACTTTTATGTGAAAATGAATGTGAATAAAGCAAATAGGGGAGACTTATAAAGGGATTATTAAAATAATCTAGAAAAGATGAGAATGACTTGGACCAGAGTGATGATGGCAAGGGAAACAGAAAAATTCAATAATCTGACATAATTTGGGGGATTAAAATTAAGAATTAATGTATGTGCTTTCCCTTATGTATCATGTCCTCTCTAATTAACTAATTTCATGTACATTTTGTCTCAGTAAACTGTTCTTAACTATGCTATCTTTCATTGATCTCCATTTTCACTGATTCATAACATTTACTAATATCATCCCACTCTGCCTCATTTAGCTCTTCTGTATACTTTTGCCTCTTGATAAATATTTGTGTATGTGTGTGCATGTATATTGAAGTGTATGCATATTGATATAGATACATTATTTATATATATATATATATATATACACACACACATACATACATGGTGGTCAGCTGGTAAAGAATCTGCCCACAATGCAGGAGACCCCAGTTCGATTCCTGGGTTGGGAAGATCCACTGGAGAAGGGATAGGCTACTCACTCCAGTTTTCTTGGGCTTCCCTGCTGACTCAGCTGGTAAAGAATCCACCTGCAATGTGGGAGACCTAGGTTCGAATCCTGGCTTGGTAAGATCCCCTGGAGAAGGGAATCACTCCAGTATTCTGGCCTGGAGAATTACATGGAAGGTTTAGTCCATGGGGTTGCAAAGGGTCAGATACAACTGAGAGACTTTCACTTTCATTATATATATGTGTATATATATATATATATATATATATATATGAAATATATATAGCTTTCCTTGTGTCTCAGATGGGAAAGAATCTGCTTGTAATACAGGAGACCTAGGTTTGATCTCTGGGTTGGGAAGATCCCTTGGAGGAGGGCATGGCAACCCACTCCAGTATTCCTTCCTGTAGAATCCCCATGGACAGAGGAGCCTAGTGGGCTATAGTCCATGGGGTCACAAAGAGTCGAATACAACTGAGAGACTAAACACATCATATATATATATATAATATATATTTATATCCACACACACACATACACATATATATAAATATATACTATATATATATAAATCATCTCCCAACCATATAATTATCTCTTTGAGAAAAAAAAAAATCACACATTTCATTTTATGAAACTGAACTTCAGCATCACATGAAAGTCCTTTATGAAACAATATCATCATCACATGTTTCACTTTATGTAAATGGTATAATTCACATGGTGAAAAAAAAATCACAACTTACATATACTGCTATATTGGTGTTTTGGAAAGTTTAAAAATGCTTAAAATATTGGTTCTAAATATATATATTCACTGATATATATATATATATATATATATAAGCTTATATATATATATATATATATAAGCTTCTTTTATGGCTCAGATGGGAAAGAATCGGCCTGCAATGCGGGAGACCTAGGTTCGATCCTGGATTGGGAGATCCGATGGAGAAGGGAATGGCAACCTACTCCAGTATTCCTGCCTGGAGAATCCCCATGGACAGAGAAGCCTGGTGGTGAGCTACAGTCCATGGGTTGCAGAGTCAGACACGACTGAGTGACTAAGCAAAATATATATATTTACATGTATATATACAAAATATATATATTAATCTTATCTCCCCAACCACATAATTATCTCTTTGAGAAAAAATCACACATTTTACTTTATGAAACTGAACTTCAGCGTCACATGAAAGTTATTTTATGAAATTGAGTATCATCACCAGATACTTCACTTTATGTAAATGGTATAATTCACATGGTGAGAAAAAATCACAACTTAAATATACTGCTATATTGGTGTTCTACAAAGTTTAAAAATGCTTAAAATATTGGTTCTCAATAAATATTAACTGATCTATTAATACTGAAATAGGGAAACCTAGAAAATTACACAGTATACACAAATGTGTGTCTATCATAAAGTAGATTTAGGAACACAAGTTCTTATTTTCTTACTTCTGGCAAAAGGACAACTGAAACAGGATACTGTGACTTAGTTTTCACCAATCACTCTATAGTCATTATTTGTATCAAATAATCCCTGTCAGCACTTCAACTCTCTACTTTGTTTATACATATTTAAGTAGACTGATGACAAATCCTTTCATTTTTATAATTGAAGCAAAGTCTAAAAGAGCTTTCAGTAAGATCCTGAAAGCACTGTGATAAGTTGGCATAAACACAAGAGTCATGGAAGTCATTATTCAAAAGGGGCAGACAGAAGGGGCTCTGTAGGCATTTTCTATTTCATTCATGACAAGAAACTTGTAAGCTATTCTTCATAGTCATTTTGATTTGGATAAATGTCTCATTTAATTGGTTGGTTTGTCTCTTAACCTAGTTTTCAGTTCACAGTGTATGGTCTGGAAGACGTCTCCAGAGCTCAAGTCACATCCTGATATTATCATCATATCTCAAGATGAAGACTCTTGTATATCAAGCTGCTGTAACTTTTAAAGTACTCACTTGAGTTGCGAGAGATCACAGATTCAACATGTCTAATGCATCCATCCAGTAATAGATAATTTAAATTTTAATAGAATCATTTTTATGAAAAAGAAAGCATCAGATTTAAAACTGTAAAGCCAGATTATGAACTTGAAATAAACAAACATTGATTGTAGAATGTAAAACAAGTCAATCTTGACAGTCCTCGGAAAATTCACATGTAAAAGAAGAGGAAGAGAGGTTGATAATGACTAAGTTCTCTTTTGGAGTTCTAGGATTCAGACCAATCTCTTTATGTGGAGCAAATGACACTTTTAGAGACCAGATTTTTAGATGGGAATGATAAAACTCTCAACATTTTCCTCTGTAGGGTGAGCTTACTTTACCTTAGCTGTCTTAGAAGTATATGGTAAAGATACTCTTCTCTGGATAGCAGAAAGTCTGAGTTTATAAAACTTATTATGAAGCAATCAATGAGTTTTCTCCTCTCAAATTTGATAGTTCTATTTTGGAAATGTCACAGATGTTATAAAGACAAGGAAAACCACCAAATCACTTTCAATCTCCAGAGGTTTTCAAGAAATATCCAAATATTAGAGCAATTTGTTTGAAGATTTTATTTTTACCTTGGCATGAGATGTAGAACATTCTAATCTGAATCTATACTATTTCATGGAGAAGGCAATGGCACCCCACTCTGGTACTCTTGCCTGGAAAATCCCATGGACGGAAGAACCTGGTAGGCTGCAGTCCATGGGGTCACTAAGAGCCGGACACGACTGAGCGACTTCACTTTCACTTTTCACTTTCATGAATTGGAGAAGGAAATAGCAACCCACTCCAGTGTTCTTGCCTGGAGAATCCCAGGGATGGGGGAGCCTGGTGGGCTGCCGTCTATGGAGTTGCACAGAGTCAGACACGACTGAAGCAACTTAGCAGCAGCAGCAGCAGCAGCATACTATTTCATATTGGTTCTAAAACAATCTATTTATCAACTACTTTCCTTTATAAAATACTTTGTATCTTAAATTAGAACTGAACATCCTGAAAGTCCCAAATTCAAAATGGACCTCTTATATCTACTCACTTCATACAGGACCTAACACATTAATCCTGAAGTGACTTTCCTAAAGAGAAATCTCCCAAACTAGTTTATATTTTTCCTTTGCCAAAGACTTAGAAAGTGACTCTTGGGGGCTAAGAGGCAGGTGATGAGGCACAAAGATGGGAGAGAAGAAAAATAGAGCAGAAGCTTGAAAAGGTGTGCTTATCCTGGGTGTGAGTAGAAGTGGAGGAACTGTTCTGAAAAGGAACTAGGCAGTCTGTGTATGAACCACTGTGTATCACAAGTCTAATGAGGTAGCTGTGGTCATAGATGGAGTCCTTTTAACCTTGTCTCCCATTCTTCTCAAACACAAGCACCCATTCTCAACAGTTAACATGAAGAGTGACAATACCTTTAAAGCACATGTGCCAACATTTTATAATATAAATTCTACTATTACTTTTTGCCTCTCAACAACTTTCTTCACCTCAGAGCATTCTGACCTTCAGAATTACACATTATGGCCGCTGAACTTTCTGGCATTAGGAGAACTGTTACTTGTTATTATTCCACATCTTATAGGGACTGCTGATATTACAGAGATTCTCAATTCTCCTTTAGATTAACAGAGCAATACACAGTCTTGATTGTGTTATAGCAAATCTTCCAATTGCTTCTCAAATAACTTGTGAATATAGCAGGCAAGAAATGAAGAGCATCAAGTAGCCTACTGGATATTGAAAATTCTATGTAATATAAGGTGGTTTTGCTTAAGAAAATTAGTACCAAACTTTTCATATTTACAAAAAAAGTATTGCTTTTCTATTAGCATAGATGGTTGCAAGCAGATAATTCATGAAAAAAAAGCACAAGAGATATGTGATACAGTGATACTTTTTCATCTTTCAAATAATCATTAATCTTAAAGTTTGATAATACTGGAGGTTTTGGAATATTTAGTGCTTTGAAGGGGACTACTAAGAAAAATCTAGAATCATTGGAATTTATGCTTTCCTCATGGTATAATTAATCCTACAAAAAAATTTCAACTGTGAAAAATTGCATATAGATGAGATTTTTGAGAACTAGATGGAAAGGTCTGTGATTATTAAATGAGGTTTGGGTCATTTATTCTACATTTTACATTGTTGTCCTCCCATGTCTGATGATCTGACTGCCTGTCAGTTCTCAGTAACATCTGCTGCTAGCAGTCACAGAGCAGCTCATAACAGTTGTGTGATCCTGCCCTAGAATTCATGCCCGAACAGTCACCTCTGAATATCAGTAGACCACCTGGGCATCCAGCTACCATGTGTAACAACATCTCCAGCTCTTTCATGAATGCCAAAGACACAGAAAAAGAACTTGGATGCGGAAGGAAAATAAAACCTGGTACCTCCAAAAAGAGTCATCCCTCAGTTACTAAATTTCTCCATCTGTAAACCATCCATCTCCCCTGACTGCAGTTATAACATTTTAGTTTAAATGAACCTCCTATATAACTTGCAAAGTGGTCAAGCCTTTTCAAATGGAAGGCCTGTGATCAGTAAGAGGCAAGGGAATGACCTCTCAATTCTCAAGCAATTTCCCTCTGGACTTGGCTGGCATCTACCGAGCAAATATTTAATAGCCATTGACTTTGTGTCAAGTACCATGCTGGTCTCTGGGGCATGGAGAAAGAATAATAAAACACGGTTCTCTATCTTCAAGTAGTTCACAGGCCAGTCTAGTTTTGTGAGTGTAAGAACCAGGCATATTAAGGTCCAGTCATCAGCTTAGATTTGACAGTTGAAGAGCAGTCTCCCATGCCAACAAGAAAAGGATTGTCTTAAGAGGTACTCACTCTAACCATAATCCTTTCATGGACAGAATTTTCTATTCCTGGTTTTTAATCATCTGGAGACATTCTGTTTCCTATTAAGGACCTAAGACATTTTCAAACAAAGTTGTAAATTCTGCTTCAGATAAAGAAGCAGAATGTGTCCCTTTTCCTAGGGAACACCTATAAAACTCTAATGCCATGAGTGGAAAATTATGATTCTCTTCCATAAATCACCTTACAGATACCTTTTTCTTTGTTGTAAAATTTTTAGTCAGATAAATGTGAAACATATAAAATATTCCATATTGATATGAAGCACTCATTACAAATACAAAACCCACTGTGATGGGAAGTCATACTCTACTTTGACAGTTTTTGATTTTTTAAAAATAAAATGGTAGTGGTCAACGTAGATTACATTATACTTTAGAAGATGGATTAAGAAGGAAACATGAAATAGCAACCCTTAGACTATTACTTGGCTTACTTATTAGTCACAAATCAGTACAAAATGGTACATGGTTTATTTCTCCAGATCTGATGCTGAAAGCACAGTAAAGATAATTTCCTCATCTCTGTTTCATTAAAACTGCAACCTGTCATTCTTGTGACATTTTAAAGGTTGTTTCATAGAGAACATCAATGCTCATTCAGGTGCTCGCTGAAGAAGCTGTGTTTAATCTAAAATTTTCTGCTCTTATCAACCCCAATTTTCTATTCATTTCTATCTTGAAATATCTCATATAAGCTTAGTTGTTTCTTTCTATTTTAGGAGGGAGAGTCAACTCTCCAAAGCTAAATCCTGCCCCTAAGACCTTGAACTCAAATTGAGGAACATTAGATTGGGAACAAATGGTGTGGGTTTGATGTTCAGCCCTGACAACTTCTAGCTGCATGACTTAGTTTCTTTGCAACTCAAAACCTTTAATTATAGAAAAAGACAACAATACTCATTCACAGTGCTTTTGTAAGAACACAGTGAAACAATAAACATAAAACTGTGTTGTAAACTAAAAAGTGGTACTTTACCATATCTAAAATATTCTTCCAATATCTGTAGACGTTAATCTGATTAGTTATTCCTTCCTCTTCTTCACTATATCCTAGATTTTTAAATCCTTTCTATCAGCTTACATCTTACTTTATCTGTGATAAACTAAGAATAACAAATATAAAATAATTACTTTGATCATATTTACCCTTTAAGTTACTAGGCATTTTCTTCCCTAATTACTGGGACTTTTCTTTAAAAAGTTTTTCTTTTCTCTATGAATCTTTACAATTCAATTTTCTTGACATCTTATAGTCTAGTATTTTTCTTGATCCTATCATCTAAATTTGTACATGAAGCTTTTTATGAGCTTTCATAATTCTCTCTCACTTCTGTGCAGCATTTGACACTGCTGACAATCACCATTACATTTTAAGTTCTTCTGATATATATTTCTTTTTTCCTGACAGCTTTGATTTGGCATTCACTTTCTTTTTTTTTCTACAACCCCTAAATATATGTGCTACCTAAGGACATGCTTTGCTATTCTGCCCTCTGTATTCTCTTTCTTGGCAAATATCCATGCTCATATACTTATTTAATTATAAGTTCTGTAAACCTAACTTTCAAATCTGTCACCTTTCTTATGCAATAATTTGCCCCCACTCTGCAGCACATTTTCAATTTCCTCAGGTATACCTTTAACTTTCTATGACCTTAAAGAGTCAAGAGTTTCCATTCTGTTCCTCAAAACTGAAAAGAAAGCTTGTAGGTCCTGGGGTCTTCTCTTGCAAAGTCAGAGAAATGCTCAAGGAGCACTAGACTTTCATCAGGTCTAATTATCACTCATCATTCCAGGGTTAGTGTGGGACATTTTACCCTTAAACAGTTAATTCCTTTATTCCTATCTTAATTCAGAAATTCCAAAAGTTAATATGATTTCTCAAACCCAAATAAAAAAATAGAATATAAAGTTGTTTTACCAATTAAGATGCAGAATGTAAAATCATAAGTAAAACTATAAGGTCCTACAGTCCAGCATAGGGAACTATATTCAATATCCTATGATAAACCATGATGGAAAAAAATATAAAAAATGAATGTCTAATGTGTATAACTGAGCCACTATGCTGTACAACAGAGATTGATATAACATTGTAAATCAACTATACTTCAATAAAAAATAAAATTAAAAAACAAATAAAATGTTGGTTGACCAAATAAAATGGAGAAAATATATAAGACCAAGACTGCATATTGCTGAACTATGAAAAAACAAAACAAGTAGAAAGTGTAATCAAATCTTTGACAATGCAGGAACTCATGTAGAAACATGTTTTAGTATCCAGGCACATCATGGTGGCAACAGAGAAATGCTACACCACAATATTTATTTCAATTTTTGCATATTTCTAGTATAAAACAGTGGCTAGTTTGAAAATAAAATATTTTAAGAATTTGTAATCAATCAAGTTTGAATTCCTGCAGATATAATGAAATCTATTAAGATGAATATATTTTTACAGGTAATTTAAAAATCTATTAAAAATCTCCAACTGTCTTTTCAATGGTACTTAAAACTCAACCTTATTGATACTTAATATTCAAATTCTGAACAGTTGTATCAATCTTCCCTCAATATTATTTCACACTCTCACAAGAATCATTGCTGGTATCTAGAACCAGTTATTGCTGAAATCATTCAGCCTTATTTAAATAAATCTCATAATTGGTTTCCTTTTTAAACTACATTTCTGGTTGACTAGAACAACAGTAAAATGATTGGTAGTCATGCACTTAAGACAGACATCATCAACAGTGACAGTATAATCATAGCTTAAGACGTTGCACATTTACTGCAGTAGTTACCATAGAGACTTAAATTTGGCTCTTTAATACAAAGTACATGAATTTCATTTTGAATGAATTCATTTTGGTTAGCAAGGTGCACCAGCTTTCCTAGTTGAATGCACATATATAGGCACAGCAATTTTGAAATTTTGTCCCAGAAATCTTTAAGGGATCAAACAGAGATATATTTAAAATATATATATATATATATAATATATTCAGTTCCTGGAGTTTTTAATGGGTCCTTCATTACTTCATCATTTTAAGCCTAATTTGGCAAAAATACATATATTTAACAGTTCAGTCATATTTTATTAAAGTAATTCTCAAGAGGGAAAACAAAAGGTAGGGGAACCAGATATTCTAGCCTAAACTTAGGTGTGGTTCAAAGCACAAAGAAAGAATGAACACAGTAGCAAAGTTCTGAGATTTCACTGATTTCAGGTCCCTGCTCCTCTCCTGCCCTACTGTCTAAAAGACCTGAAATTTTAATTTATAAATTCTTCCCTGGTTATCTTAGATCACAGAAAATTTTCCTTTGAACTTAATGAGGTTTATATTTGCACTTTGAAATGATCCTAAACTATATTACACTCTCCAAACCTTCAATAAATTTGGGGATGATCTATATACAGATATACTATCCACAGTGTCTAGTGCAGGTCTAGGTATATAATTATTTATATTGATTGATGTGTAAAATGGGAGTAGATTAATACATAAGCATATAAAGGTAATCTAAAGTATAATGCAAATATTATTGATGCATTAAAATTAAAACCAAACACACAGGGGAAAGAACCTTCTGAGATCCATTACGACAATACGTGTAAAAGCACTATTCAAATGCAAAGCCTCATCAAAAAATAAACTCCTAGAGGAGTTTTGTTCATTTGAGCAACTGTTGTTCTGAGAGAATAAACTGTTCTTAACTCTAAAATAAGAAAGCTTTCCTTTTCCCAAAGCATTAGGATATTTGTGCTCTTACAGACTTGACATGAGAGATGTGATACTCTTGCATTATGCTCCATAGTAAATGTTCTCTTTGCAAATCCTTGCATAGCTGGATCCTTCCTGTCAGTTTGGTCTCAGCTAACATGCTTCCTTAGAATGGGCTTCCTTGACCACTCTAACTAAAGTAATGCAATGCTCCACCTCTCACTGGATTTTCTTCAAAGCACTCACCTTTATTTTAAATTAACAGACTACTTTTATTTTTTCTGTTTATTCATTTATCATATATCTCCCTCTGGCACAAGTTCCATGAGACTATGGACTGATCTTCTATAGGTCTGTATGTCCAATTACTAACAAATATTTATAAATTAAATAATAAAATTCTCCAAAGTAAATTTACTTACAAACTTCACTTGAATTTAATGGCAGGTTTATTTCCTCAAACCCAGGATATATAATTTAAATGATCCTTAAAATTTCAAAGCTCGAAATATTTTTGGAAGTTATTTAACTCTCCCTTTCCATTAAGGGGGAAAAAAACTGGGACCTTAATTTATAAAATAAATAGTTCAAAGTTAATTCACTGAGCACATATTTAGATACAAAAAGGATGTTAAGCATTTCATTATCAGAATATCTTAGGTGCACTTTAAATGTAAATCAGCAGCATAATTGACAATTATCAGTGCCATTTTGTATGATTAGGTACATTTAATGGGAAGCTTTAGTAAAATATGGCCATGACAGGAAGTGTCAAACTTTCCCATGCAATAATTCTGAGCACCTTAAACTCTTCAGAAAGTTCTTTTTATTGCCATAAATTCAAATACTTAAATTGAGGTTCTTCATATTTAGAATCATAAGGTTTTTTTATGTGAATAAAAATCATAAGGTTTTTTATGTGAATACATATTATAGTTAATGTGAATATAGTTAATATTTCTTTGCTGCACATTAGTAGAGAAGAATAAAAAATAGTCAGAATTAGTATGTTTTACAATAGAGACATTTCAGATATTGTCCCTAATAAAGGTTGTTGGTTTCTTAATGTGATAAAATTCAGTAAAAAGTTAAGTGAATCTGGCTTATTGCTATAGTCTCCTACAAGGAAATTCTGTGTAGTATCTTTGAAAGTACCTGCTTTTGTTAAAGAAAAACATTGTCCAAAATGTTTTTATCAAGTTTTAGAAATCATAGTTTCTCTTTTCTGTATTTTTGTTTCCATTTAATGGTTTAATTCAAGAAAACAGAGCCAAAATTTAGAGTAATCTTAAAATTTATCCCAGTGAGTATTTCTGAATAAATCTCATAAAGAATTCCGGAGAAGGCAATGGCAAGCCACTCCAGTACGATTGCCTAGAAAATCCCATGGATGGAGGAGCCTGGTAGGCTGCAGTCCGTGGGGTCGCTAAGGGTCGGACACGACTGAGCGACTTCACTTTCACTTTTCACTTTCACACATTGGAGAAGGAAATGGCAACCCACTCCAGTGTTCTTGCCTGGAGAATCCCAGGGATGGGGAGCCTGGTGGGCTTCCGTCTATGGGGTCACACAGAGTCGGACACGACTGAAGTGACTTAGCAGCAGCTCATAAAGAATTATCCAACTCTGGTTTATATATAATGGGAATAAAATGCAGATTTTACAGATTACCATTTTCATATAATCTTAACTCCATTTTCCCCCATTTTATGAATTTCATACATATCCATCTTCAAACTTTCATAATTCCTGAATTTTCTTAATTATCTAACACCTTCTGGATGTCTGGTGAGTCTTCTGCACTGCCGGCAGATTCTTTACCATCTGAGCCACCTGATAAACATAGCTCTCAATACTCATTTGCAATAGATATTATATTTTAAACTTTTAAAAATAAATATATTTATTATCACACTATATACTTTATAATAACTACAATTAACTTACATCTGGGTTGTCATGAATATTTAACTATTTGCACTCAGACTCACATACACATAAATTTAGACAGGTAGATGATTGATAGATAGATGGATAAAATTAAACAGAACAAACAGAAAAAGCTGAATTTCAGATGCTTATATATGCAGGCTGACAAATATAGTGTACATTTACATTATCAGAGAAACACTCTCATGATAAGAATTCAGGTCACAAAAAAGACGCAGTGAGTGTTATCAGTTCAAAAAGGCACTAAACTGTGAGTGGTACTATTACCTCCAAAAAATATTTTTTATAAAAAAATCACTCTTAGAGATAACTAAGTGACTATAAAAGGGAAAAGTCAAAGTCGCTCAGTTGTGTCCAACTCTTTGTGACCCCATGGACAATACAGTTCATGGAATTCTCCAGACCAGGATACTGGAGTGGATAGCCTTTTCCTTCTCCAAAGGATCTTCCCAACCCATGAATCGAACCCAAGTCTCCTGCATTGCAGGTGGGTTCTTTACCAGCTAAGCCACAAGGGAAGCCCTACGTAAGAGACCCAGAGATTAATATCAAGTTCTAGTGTACCTAAGTCCCCTGCAATGATTTATATTTCAAAAACAAAGTACATCTCAATGCAGCATATGTTTATGAGGTTAAACATTACATGAATGATTATCCAATATAATATCTATTCTCATATTTTGCTTTTGTGAACTAGAAAGTTCAAATGAAGAAGTATAGTTATCAAAATGACCAAGCCTTAGGGTATTATGACTTTAAAAGCAAAACAAGTTCTGCTAACATTTTCTAAAATTATTGTAAAGTTTGATTAATATCTAATCTTCCTGTTGTTCACTTGTATTTTCTAAAAGAGCAGAGGAAATCAAGTATACATTATGGTTAACATTCAAAATAAAATTCTAACATATTTTAGAAAATAGAGTTTTCTATAGATATCTAATAGAGAAGGAAACGGTAACCCACTCCAGTATTCTTGACGGATCCTATTGACCCAATGTTCTGAAATATATATAATAGATGTAACACAGTCTCTAGAAACAATGTCTTAGCTACCCCTTACCTAAAAATATTTTATTCTATAATTTCAATTAAACAAAGAATAAAGAGACTGAAAAGATATGTTTAAACAACTGTTTAAGTTACAGTGTTGTCCCAAATGCCAGAAAATCTCATTGTAAGCACAGAAGTATTTTTTAAGGAATTTCCACACTGTTCTCCATAGTGGCTGTACTAGTTTGCATTCCCACCAACAGCGTAAGAGGGGTCCCTTCTCTCCACACCCTCTCCAGCATTTATTGCATGGAGACTTTTGGATAGCAGCCATTCTGACTGGTGTGAAATGGTATCTCATTGTGGTTTTGATTTGCATTTCTCTGATTATGAGGGATGTTGAGCATCTTTCCATGTGTTTGTTAGCCATCTGTATGTCTTCTTTGAAGAAATGTCTGTTTAGTTCTTTGGCCCATTTTTTGATTGGGTCATTTATTTTTCTGGAATTGAGTTGCAGGAGCTGCTTGTATATTTTGGAGATTAATTCTTTGTCAGTATTTCATTTGCTATTATTTTCTCCCATTCTGAAGGCTGTCTGTTCACCTTGCTTATAGTTTCCTTTGCTGTGCAGAAGCTTTTAATTTTAATTAGGTCCCATTTGTTTATTTTTGCTTTTATTTCGAATATTCTGGGAGGGGGTCATGAAGGATCCTGCTGTTATTTATGTCGGAGAGTGTTTTGCCTATGTTCTCCTCTAGGAGTTTTATAGTTTCTGGTCTTACACTTAGATCTTTAATCCATTTTGAGTTTATTTTTGTGTATGGTGTTAGGAAGTGTTCTAGTTTCATTCTTTTACAAGTGGAAAAACTGGAAATAGAACTGCCATATGATCCTGCAATCGCACTCCTGGGCATACACACCGAGGAAACCAGAATTGAAAGAGACACATGTACTCCAATGTTCATCGCAGCACTGTTTATAATAGCAAGGACATGGAAGCAACCTAGATGTCCATCTGCAGATGAATGGATAAGAAAGCTTTGGTACATATACACAATGGAGTATTACTCAGACATTAAAAAGAATGAATTTGAATCAGTTCTAATGAGGTGGATGAAACTGGAGCCTATTATACAGAGTGAAGTAAGCCAGAAAGAAAAACACCAATACAGTATACTAATGCATATATATGGAATTGAGAAAGATGGAAATGATAACCCTGTATAGAGACAGCAAAAGAGACACAGGTGTTCAGAACAGTCTTTGGGACTCTGTGGGAGAGGGTGAGGGTGGGATGATATGGGAGAATGGCATTGAAACATGTATATTATCATATGTGAAACGAATCACCAGTCCATATTCTACGCATGATACAGGATGTTCCAGGCTGGTGCACGGGGATGACCCAGAGGGAGGATAAGGGGAGGAGGGAGGTGGGTTCAGAAAGGGGAACTCATACACACCCGGGGTGGATTCATGTCAATGTATGGCAAAACCAACCAATATAATATTGTAAAATATTTAGCCTCCAGTAAATAAATAAATAAATAAGAAAAGAAGAAAATGAGCAAAAAAAAAAAAAAGCACAGAAGTAAAAATTTTAAGCCATCTACAGCATGTTCCAAATAGGAAAAGGAGTACGTCTAGGCTGTATATTGTCACCTTGCTTATTTAACTTATATGCAGAGTACATCATGAGGAACACTGGGCTGGAAGAAGCACAAGCTGGAATCAAGATTGCCAAGAGAAATATCAATAACCTCAGATATGCAGATGACACTACCCTTATGGCAGAAAGGGAAGAGGAACTGAAAAGCCTCTTGATGAAAGTGAAAGAGGAGAGTGAAAAGTTTGGCTTGAAGCTCAACATTCAGAAAACAAAGATCATGGCATCTGGTCCCATCACTTCATGGGAAATAGATGGGGAAACAGTAGAAACAGTGTCTGACTTTATTTTTGTGGGCTCCAAAATCAATACAGATGCTGATTGCAGCCATGAAATTAAAAGACGCTTACTCCTTGGAAGGAAAGTTATGACCAACCTTGTTAGTATATTAAAAAGCAGAGACATTACTTTGCCAACAAAGGTCCGTCTAGTCAAGGCTATGGTTTTTCCCGTGGTCATGTATGGATGTGAGAGTTGGACTGTGAAGAAAGCTGATCGCCAAAGAATTGATGCTTTTGAACTGTGGTGCTGGAGAAGACTCTTGAGAGTCTCTTGGACTGCAAGGAGATCCAACCAGTCCATTCTAAAGGAGATCAATCCTGGGTGTTCATTGGAAGGACTGATGCTAAAGCTGAAACTGCAATACTTTGGCCACCTCATGCGACGAGTTGACTCACTGGAAAAGAGTCTGATGCTAGGAAAGTTTGGGGGCGGAAGGAGAAGGGGACGACCGAGAATGAGATGGCTGGATGGCATCACCGACTCTGTGGACATGAGTTTGAGTGAACTCCGGCAGTTGGTGATAGACAGAGAGGCCTGACATGCTGTGATTCATGGGGTTGCGGAGAGTCGGACACGACTGAGCGACTGAACTGAACAGAATGTTTAAGGTTTATCCTGCACCAGATAGATCACTTTAGAGTAGCTTTCTGCACTAAATAATTGTTAATGGTTTATATTCTTTACATAGGTATACATGCACAAAATCTCTTAGACTTTTATGTCTGTTTATGACCTCTTATGGAGAAGGCAATAGCACCCCACTCCAGTACTTTTGCCTGGAAAATCCCATGGATGGAGGAGCCTGGTGGGCTGCAGTCCATGGGGTCGCAAAGAGTCGGACACGACTGAGCAACTTCACTTTCACTTTTCACTTTCATGCATTGGAGAAGGAAATGGCAACCCACTCCAGTATTGTTACTGAGAGAATCCCATGGACAGAGGAGCCTCGTGAGCTATAGTGCCATGTGGCTGTAAGAGTTGGACATGACTGAAGCGACTTAGCAAACACATGGGCACTTGTCATCTTCCTCTAAAATGATTAAATTATATGCTGCTGCAACTGCCAACTTCCAACATCCCCTGAAGGAGTTCAGGGTGGAGAGCAGAAATGAGACACTCTGTGCTCCAGAAAAACTGGCAGGATAGGTCTTCAGATATGTATTTTTAGGAGTTGATTTTATATGTCCATTCTTGTATCTCCTCATATCTAGAAAAGAACTAAAATCTTTAGTGGTAATGGCTGTTTCTTGTGACTAGCAGAAACTTCACAAGATCAGCAGAAACTTTCTGGAAAAATATGTGCTTGATTCCATGTATTCCCCCTTTACCAAAAGGACATATATACTGACTGACCTTTCCCCCCTGCCTCTTTGGAACAGTTTCTCAAAACTATCTGAGGTGCTGTCTCCCAGGCTCAGTCCTCATTTTACCCCAAATAAAACTTAACTCACAACTCTCATGCTGTGCATAGTTTTAAGTTGACAGATTAAGTGATGCTGACTAGTGTCATGACTTGTTCAAAACTGCACACCTTAGACCACTAAAACAATAACACCTGCCACTTATGACACAATTTATGTGTGACAAATGGGGGTGATCAGTACTATGTACACCATCACATTTAATAGTCCCCTAGAACAAATTTAAAAAGTGATGCAATCTTTCTTACATATATGAACAAACTAGAGCTTAGGAGACCTGATGCCTTACCCAGACTCACACAGATAATAGGTATTGGAGCCTTGGTCTTGAACCCACGATGCATCCCTTCCAGACCATACTATAACCTTCCCTTGTAGCTCAGTCAGTAAACAATCTGCCTGCAATGCAGGAGACCTGGGTTCAATTCCTAGCTTGAGAAGATCCCCTGGAGAAGGAAATGGCAACTCACTCCACTATTCTTGCCTAGAAAAATCCCATGGACAGAGGAGCCTGGCAGGTGCAAGGGGTCATAAGAGTCAGACACAACTTAGAGACTAAACCACAACCACCACATTTCAGGGCAGGGGGACACTCTTCTGAGTCCTTTTCTGCCTTCTGACTTTTTATGACTCAATTGGTTCTACAATGCAGATTATCTCATATACTGTGTACTTTTAGAAATACTGCCCTCGTGCTATTGCCTCATGCAAGGCAAGGACTTTTGGTGGTGATGCTTTTTGGATGGTACTGATGCTGCCATCGGGGATGTTATTTAAAGATAGATGACACCTTTGATGATAAATTCATATTATACTGGGTTAATTTTGTCATAACTATTTTCTATGGATATTCATTTCTGAGTTCGTCCTATCTAGAATTTCAACCACTAAGAATTTCCATCTGCTGCTTCATATTCCTCTTCCCTTCCTTAGTTTTTTTTTCTCTTAAACACTCTCACTAACATAGTAACATACTTTATTTCTCTTGTTCACTGTATCCTTCACTAAAATATAGGTTCCATAAGGACACACAGTTTTGTCTATTTTGTTCACAATTCTATGCCCTGCACCTATTGAGCAGGAAATAAATATCAGTTAAAAATTAACATTTATATTTTAGGACTTATGTTATTTTGGTGATTGTTGTGTAATGAAGTGGAAAACAGTATCTGAGACTAATTTTTCAAGAGCACTTGGATCTACTTGTACGTATTTTCACTGGACATGTATTACGCATAGGAGGCTACAGTCTGTTAGAAGAAGATTAAATCACTAGATGAGACCACATTCTCAGTATTCTGGAAGAAGATTGCATTTATATATTAACTTCTCCTCTTTCTCCTGATAATACCACTAGTTTTTAGGGTTGTCATGTTATGAAGGGATGAAGGTGATTAGAGGCAGTAGTGGGATAGAAATCAGCAGCACAGTCACTGGTGTCAGAATGCTGGGGTTCAGTTTTCAACTATTCTACTTACTAGTTCTGTACATATTAGAAGTCACTATTATTTTATGCCAAGACTTTTATCCAGAGACTTCAAGTGTTTTTTCAATGCTTTGAAACTGTATTTAAACCTATGGTGTATAGGAGACAAGATGCTTCTTTCTTGGATCTATCATTTTGATCAGATATTCAAAGTATGTCAGTATTTACAATACTTTGGGCATCAAAATTCAAGTGATACTGTTATAAATAAATCCCCTAAAGGATATACCTTTAGATTGACTTAAATATCTATAAACCAGCCATAATAATAATATTTTACAGGCATTTAGTACTTCTCGGTTTTTTATCCTCAAGTCTACATAGACCAGAGCTACAAGACAACTCAGTCGTGTCTGACTCTTTGCGACCCCATGAATCACAGCACGCCAGGCCTCCCTGTCCGTCGCCAACTCCTGGAGTTTACCCAAACTCATGTCCATTGAGTCGGTGATGCCATCCAACTACCTCATCCTCTGTCGTCCCCTTCTCCTCCTGCCCTCAATCTTTCCCAGAATCAGGGTCTTTTCAGATGAGTCAGCTCTTTGCATCAGGTGGCCAAAGTATTGGAGTTTCAGCTTCAACATCAGTCCTTCCAATGAACACCCAGGACTGATCTCCTTTAGGATGGGCTGGTTGGATCTCCTTGCAGTCTAAGGGACTCTCAAGAGTCTTCTCCAACACCACAGTTCAAAAGCATCAATTCTTTGGTGCTCAGGTTTCTTTATAGTCCAACTCTCACATCCATACATACATGACTACTGGAAAAACATAGCCTTGACTAGATGGACCTTTGTCGACAAAGTAATGTCTCTGCTTTTTAATATGCCATCTCGGCTAAGGAGTAAGGGTCTTTTAATTTCATGACTGCAATCACCATCTGCAGTGATTTTAGATCCCAAAAAAATAGTCAGCCACTGTTTCCCCATCTATTTGCCATAAAGTGATAGGACCGGATGCCATGATCTTAGTTTTCTGAATGTTGAGATTTAAGTCAACTTTTTTCACGCTCCTCTTTCAATTTCATCAAGAGGCTCTTTGGTTCTTCTTCACTTTCTGCCATCTTGACTACTATTATAATTACCTTTACACAGTTGGTGTTAAATAATTTGCCTATATATGGCAATAATTTGCTTATATATATGAACCACCATTGAACAGGTTGTTCAATGGTAAAGAACCTGCCTGCAATGCAGGAAACAGGAGTTTGATCCCTGGGTCAGGAAGATCCCCTGGAGAAGAAAATGACAACTCCAGTATTCCGGTCTGGGAAATCCCATGGACAGAGGAGTCTGGCAGACTCCAGTCCATGGGGTTGCAAAGATTTAGACATGACTAAGTGACTACACAATAAAAATTTTCCTATACTAACATGACAGTGACAAGAAAACCTCATGTATTAAAAAAAAAAAAACTATTGTATTTTACTGACAATAATGCCTATGTATTGCTTCTTTGAGAGTGAAAGTGTGTTAGGTTGCTTCAGTCATGTTTGACTCTTTGCAGCCCCATGGACTGTAGCCTGCCAGGTTCCTCTGTCCATGGGATTCTCCAGCCAAGAATACTGGAGTGGGTGTCCATGCCCTTCTCCATGGGATCTTCCTGACGCAGGGACTGAACCTGAGTCTCATGTCTCCCGCACTGGCAGGTGGGTTCTTTACCACTACCGCCATCTGGAAAGGCCTATGAGAGTAAAAGTACCAGGTCTTATTCATTTTTGCAGCCTCAGTATCTGTAATGTGTAGCAGATATACTACATGTTCCATAAATGTTTGCTGTATAATAATTAAGCTGTATATTAGACACAGATCCTCTGATTATGAATCCCTAACATATTCTCATTTCATTAAGCCACACATCTTTTTATGAAATTAATCTAAAGGAGCGTGTCATCCCTTTGCTAATATATTGTTCTAGCATTTTCTCTTATTCAACATCTTCCTCAGCCAGGGTGGGTACCAAGTATTAAACACATATCCATGTCACACAAAGAAAAGTAAACCACAAATCAAGAGACTAATAAAGAGCAAAATTCACACTTTGTTTCTGTTGATAACATATGGAAACTAAAGACAATGAGTGTTTTAAACCTTCAAAGACCATTTGCTTATGAGTACTTCATTTCTTACAAAGAAGATGTATCATATTATTCCACTAAATTCTTTCCTAAGTAGATTCTTCCCTAACACATCTTTCAATCAGTTAGGTGAAGGTCAATCTGAGAGCTCTGTGATGAAGGTAAAGGGAGTCTATTAACAGAGAATCAAGCTTAACAGGTGAGCAGAAAGAAGGTGAATAAGACTGTTAGAAAAAAGGGGAAAAAAGACGAGCAACAGGATCACTAGATATTACTAATGTTGCTACGTTTGTTTTTTTCCATATGAATTTCAACCACAGCATTCAAGGAATATTGGATCGATCCTGGGTGTTCATTGGAAGGACTGATGCTAAAGCTGAAACTGCAATACTTTGGCCACCTCATGCGGCGAGTTGACTCACTGGAAAAGACTCTGATGCTGGGAAGGGTTGGGGGCGGGAGGAGAAGGGGACGACCGAGAATGAGATGGCTGGATGGCTCTGTGGACATGAGTTTGAGTGTACTCCGGGAGTTGGTGATGGACAGGGAGGCCTGGCGTGCTGTGAATCATGGGGTCGTGGAGAGTCGGACACGACTGAGCGACTGAACTGAACTCTCTTCATTAAATCTAAGGATATGAGAAAACTGTTTTTCATCTTTTGAATATACTTTCTTTCCTTCCTAACTGTCTTCCTTCCATCTTTTTTCTTCTTCCTTTTTTCACTGTTAGCTTTTATATTCTGTACTTTGAGAACTACACTGAGTAAAATATTTGGGTCTCCAAATGTTCCAAAGGTTGTGCAAAGATGAATCACGTACTTGACAGGAAGAAGACATTCCTAAGTATGCTACTAAGCCTTGTGGTGCAAGTTCCATTGGACTATAAGTATATAAACAAATACAGGAAGAATAAAATTCCATTAACTAATGATCTCAGACACTGGACTGTAAGGAAGATTTATAGGCAAAAAGTTGTATAACAAAGACATCCTAGTGCTTCTGAAATAATCCATATTATCCAAGATCCATTAACTTTCACATTATATAAACTCAAAGTAATTCTTATTCTCAGATTTTGACATTTGCTTATACAACATCAAATATATTTATACTTGTGAGCAATAAAGTTTACTTTCTAAATGAGAAATTAAAAGGCATAACTCTTGAACTTCATAGATAAATATATCTAAACTGTAATATTTTTGTTGTACAAATAATGCAGCAAAACAATAGTGTTTCAAATAACATGTCAAATTATAGAAAGGAAAAAACAACAGTATGACTAATTTAATTTTTAAATGATATTGAATGTGGTTTGAAGAAAAAATAGTATGTTTTCCTCATGATTTCTTAGTAACAAGGAACATTTATATGTTCAAATTTAAAATTTTCAAATGCAACATTAAAATTATTAATATACTTCCTAGTATCCGATATATGATGGATTAATTTATAATTTTTGTTTACTTGGAAGGCCATTTAAAAAGTGCATTTGCATTATTACAACTCATTCATCAAACAATAATATCTATGACTGTGAAAACAGTCATGCTACTTGAATTATCCAGAATGCCTTTGAACACAGGTTATTCTTAAAGGTATTTGAGAATAACCTCAAGCAGCACTTGTAAATACAGATATCATAACACTTTCAAGTTTCAATTCAAAAACAGCAAATGATTTTTAGGGTAATGCTTTATTTCAAAAATAAAGCCCTTCTTTATTTAAAAAATGAAAAGCTCTACTATCTTTGAACTATGTATACAATAATTATTTTGAAAATTTTAAAAATGCCTCTAATTTCCCATTTAATGGTAAATATTGCATGCAAAAAGACTCAAGTATGACTAACTGAGCAGTAATTTGTATCACTTCACAAAAGAGATCTGACAGTAAATTACTGAGTTTACACATGCATGCTATAGCATAGTATGTTCAGAGTCAAAAAATAAAGTAAAATGAAATTACCCTAAAAGACATTTCAAGATTCTCTCCACCCCAGATATCCATTCCTGCATCGTAAGTTCCTATCTCTTCAAAGTAGTTTCTGTCAATAGAAAATAGGCCACCAGCCATAGTTGGGGTCCTAGTTGAAAAAAAACAAAAACAAAAGAATATCTTTTGAAAACAATGTGTGGAGTTTAATGAGACTGTAGCAAATATTTCTGAAACATTTTAAATAAAAAGCAGTATACTTAAAAATTTCAAACTGGAAACATAAAGCCAAATTATAAGAGGTTTTAAAATTAATAAATGGCATTTTATTTCACATTTTCTGTAAAACTAAACTTAGATTAGTCTATATTTTTTCTTATGGGTGATCAAATAGATATAAGGAACACTGGCCATTTAAGACAGGGGCATATATACATCCTGTGTGAAAGGCACAGTGAAGAGAAATCTGTGTTCTTATCACTATCCTTAAAGAGATGAAAGTCATAAAACTTCTAGTTGTGATCCTGTCACCTAATTATAAATTATTTTAATACGAACTCTAGAAACCTATGGAAATGGTTTCTCTATGAAAAGATCTACAATCTATTTGAATACAAAAAAATAAGTGCTGTGAAATATTTATAGGCAATAAGTATCTAATAATAGTTACATAAGTATCATAATAGCTTTACATCTAATTGTCTACAGCTAATTGTTTTATCTAATTAAAATGATAAAATGAATCATGTAACCCTATAGATAAACATAAATCCCGTATACTATTCATGGGTTTAGAAGGACATTTGGCACATATCCAAAACATTTTACTAGGAATAAATGATTTTAGTTCTCACATTTAAACTTTTTCTGTAGAAACTAAGAAATAAGGTGCTAACTTTCACAAGGAATAATTCTTGATTTTAAAAGATTAATTAAAATCAGTAGTTAATATGTGACCTACACAAAGTCTTTCTGTAAAAGCAGTATACATTGAAACTGAAAAAGAAAGTTCTAGTTCACAAATGAATCAATACAACCAATGATTATTTCTGAATAGAAATTTTCAAGCTTCATAGCACATTAGCAGCACCTGACACACCCTGAAAAAACTACACTTCCATGTTTGGGTAATTCTCTCAGGTTTAGATTTAATTGGTTGGGAATGGGGCCAGATCTTTGATACTGCATAATGGTCCTAAGTGATTCTACTGTGCTGCTAAATTTACTAGATCAGAAACACTGATCTAGTAACTTAGATTTAGGATGTTCATTCAGGTACACTTGACCCTTGAACAACGTGGGTTTGAACTGCTTGGGTCCACTTATATGCATATATTTTAAATAGTAAATGCCACAGTACTACACAATCCAGTGTTGGGTGAGTCATCTGATGTGGAGGAAGCTTGGATACCAAGGGCCTGGTGTAAAGTATATTCAGATTAACCTCTGTGTTATTCAATGGAAATTTGAGATTGTTAGAAAACTCAAAGCTTTTTACTCAAAATTATGTCCTCTTCTGCTACAGGATGTGCTCGTGTCCTTTAACTGAACAGTGTATTTCATTGAAAAACCTTCATATAATATTGTACTTGGATACCTACCATATCACAGAGTTCTCTATTTCTCCCAGTGCTATCACTGTTTTACACTCAGGCAATTAACTGTCCATCAGTTGGAGCAGCAGAGCCTCACTCGGTCTGAGCTGTTTTATTACTTCTAGTCTTGCTGGGTTCCTATCACGGACAGTATCACTGACCTACTGAGTTGTAATGAGAATCAGTAACAAAGCTAAGCAGATGCTAATTATGAAGCAGCCATGACCCTCACATGATTGGGGTTTTGGAAGTCCATGGAAATAACTATGTAAGGTACCACTGTGCTGAATAGTCTCTTTAATGAAATGAGGAACAGAAATTGCTACAATTTTCCTATTATAATGTAACTAAGTGCTTAAGAATGTTAAATGATGCATTTTTAATGATCAGTTCAGAGTGCCCATTCACTTGTATATTTACTGCTGCTGCTGTTGCTAAGTCACTTCAGTCGTATTAAAGAACAAATGCATTTAACTTAAATACATGTGGTGAGTTTCATCTTATAGTTGGTGATGATTCCTACAAATATGTGAGAAATATATAATAAATGGCAACAATAAATTACATTTTAACCATAAGAATGTCTCAAATAAGTTTCACTTTTGCTTAAAAAGTAACAAAATCTTTAAAAAATTTGCAGTCACTCAAAAAAAAAAAAATCCTGTATTTTCTGAAGATGGATGCTACTAGGACTTTTTTTTTTTTTTGAAATGGCAGTTAGCTCTCTCAAACAGTTCAGAGATATTATCGTGCCTTAAGTAATATCTACAGCCATACCCAGTGCCCTATAGCATGTTCTAAGTTAACTGCTCTGTAATGTCACCCATGAACTATTTACATACACCTGTGCAGACCTTAAGTGTTCAGGGTAACTAGAAAATATAAAACCTTGATTAGAGTTGAGTTAGCTAAGATGATCTTTTTAAGCATCTCTACAATGTCAGACCAACCAATTCAATCAATTATATTGGGGGGAAAAAGTAATCAGCCTAATGGCTGTGAATATTACCTACCACACAGCAAATAAGTGAATATGAACCGAGTTAATAGAACTAAAGTAATTAGCAACAGTGCCTGGCATATTATAAATAGCTAATAAGGCTTGGTAATAAATCTTTATAGTTGCTAATGTTAATCATTCAAACAAAAGTCTTAAGTGTCCTTCAATTAATTTTGGCTCTCCATATACATGCTCTCATTTTGGACTGCAAAATCATCTAAAAACACTTCAGATCTAAGATGCTGAACTTTGAAATCTGCTTCACTAAATACAAGGTTCAATTTTTTTAACCCTTCCTATTTAAATCCTATGAAAGTCCCTTTGATAATATGGTTCTTTAGCTACTCCATATTCTCACAGACTATCTCCCTTTACAAATCATTTACTTCACCCCTCCCACCCACTCTCCAAGATCCTACTATGTCAGTAAACACCTAGCTGAGCACACTAGGTTCTCTGTTCTTGCCTGATTACATTCTTTTTATAAATATTAATATTATACAGACAAAGGTCTGTATAGTCAAAGCTATGGTTTTTCCACTAGTCATGTATGGATGTGAGAGTTGGACCATGAAGAAGGCTGAGCACCGAAGAATTGATGTTTTTGAATTGTGGTGTTGGTGAAGACTCGTGAGAGTCCCTTGGACTGCAAGGAGATCAAACCAGTCAATCCTAAAGGGAAGCAGTCCTGAATATTCATTGGAAGGACTGATGCTAAAGCCGAAGCTCCAATAATTTGACCACCTGATGAAAAGAGCTGGCTGACTGGAAAAGACCCTGATGCTGGAAAAGATAGAAGGCAGGAGGAGAAGCAGACGACAGAGGATGAGATGGTTGGATGGCATCACTGACTCAATGGACTTGAGTTGAAGGAAACTGCAGGAGATGTTAAAGGACAGGGAAATCTGGCCTGCTGTAGTCCAGGGGGTCAGAAGGAGTCATTCAGGACTGAGCGACTGAACAACAACAAGAAATATTAGTTCTTGGGTACACTTACCATTCCTCATCCACTTCTGTTCCTAAAACCTCAAGAATCATTGAAATAGCAATAAGCTGAGGTCATCTGGTCATGCTTAAAGTCCGTGTCATTGACTTTCTGCTCAGGCCAGGAACAGCTAACAATCCTTTTATCTGTTTACTTGTTTACCTTGTCTCATCTTATATGAATCTTCTCCAAAAGTTTCGGACTCGTCTCAAAAAACTGAAGATGAAGGCAATGCATAAAATCTAAACTCTCTCAGTCATGAAGTCTAACCTCTCTCAGCCTGTATGTTAATATTGTGTTTCTCAGGGCCTCTTCCTTCTTCTTATCTCTGTGGGGGGTGGGGGGTGTCTCCTCTCCTCTGAATGTGGAATAGTATTCATTCTTTTGCTTCAGTCAGCTCTTTTCTGACTATAAGCACACTTTTTCTTTTTTTAAATCACACATTGATTGACTGAGCTTCAATATTGTGTATTTTACAAATGGAAGGCTTATGGCAACTCTGAGTCAAGTCTGTGTTTAGTTGCTCAGTTGTGTCTGACACTTTGTGACCCAATGGACTGTAGCCCACCAGGCTCTTCTGTCCATGGGGATTCTCCAATAAAGAATACTGGAGTGGGCTGCCTTGCCCTCCTCCAGGGGATCTTCCCAACCAGGTCAATATATTGCAGGTGGATTCTTTACCAACTGAGCCATAAGGGAAGCCCTTACTGGTGTCATTTTTCCAACAGCATTTGCCTACAACATGTCTCTGTGTCAAATTTGGTCCAGTTCGGCCCAGTTCAGTCGCTCAGTCGTGTCTGACTCTCCGCGACCCCATGAATCACAGCACGCCAGGCCTCCCTGTCCATCACCAACTCCCGGAGTACACTCAAACCCTTGTCCACAGAGTCGGTGATGCCATCCAGCCATCTCATTCTCGGTCGTCCCCTTCTCCTCCTGCCCCCAACCTTTCCCAGCATCAGAGTCTTTTCCAGTGAGTCAACCCGTCGCATGAGGTGGCCAAAGTATTGGTAAATTTGGTAAATTCATAGTATTTCAAGCTTTTAAATTATTATTATATTTGCTACGCTGATCTGTAATCAGTTATCTTTGACATTACTATTATAGTTTGGGCACCATGAACCATGCCCTTATAAAACTGGGAAAATAATCAATCAATGAAGACCTACAAGACCTTCTAGAACTAACACCAAAAAAAGATGTCCTTTTCATCATAGAACTGGATTGCAAAAGTAGGAAGTCAAGAATCACATGGAGTAACAGGCAAATTTTGCCTTGGAGTACAAAATGAAGCAGGGCAAAGGCTAGGAGACTTTTGCCAAGAGAACACATTGGTCATAGCAAACACCCTCTTCTGACAGCTCTACACACAGACATCACCAGATGATCAATACCGAAATCAGGTTGATTATAATCTTTGCAGCCAAAGATGGAGACACTCTATACAGTCAGCAAAAACAAGACTGGCAGCTGACTGTTGCTCGGGTCATGAATTCCTTATTGAAAAATTCAGACTTAAATTGAAGAAAGTAGGGAAAACCACTAGACCATTCAGGTATGACCTAAATCAAATCCCTTACAATTATACAGTGGAAGTGACAAATAGATTCAAGAGATTAGATCTGATAGACAGTGCCTGAAGAACTACGGACAGAGGTTCTGACATTGTACAGGAGGGAGTGATCAAAACCATCCTGAAGAAAATGAAATGCAAAAAAAGCAAAATGGTTGTCTGAGGAGGCCTCACAAATAGCTGAGAAAAGAAGAGAAGTGAAAGACAAAGAAGAAAAGGAAAGATATACCCATCTGAATGCAGAGTTCTAAAGAATAGCAAGGAGAGATAAGAAAGCCTTCCTCAGTGATCAATGCAAAGAAATAGAGGAAAATAACAGAATGGAAAGCCTAGAGATCTCTTAAGAAAATTGGAGACCTCTTCAAAGGAACATTTCATGTAAAAATGGACACAATAAAGGACAGAAATGTTATGGACCTAAAGAAGCAGAAAATATTAAAAAGAGGTGGCAAGAATACACAGAACTATACAAAAAAGATCTTAATGACCCAGATAACCATGATGGTGTGATCACTCACCTAGAGCCTGAGGTCCTGGAGTGTTACATCAAGTTTCCTTAGGAAGCATCACTATGAATAAATCTACTAGAGGTGATGGAATTCCAGCTTAGCTATTTCAAATCCTAAAATGATGCTGTTAAAGTGCTGCATTCAATATGCCAGCAAATTTGGAAAATTCAGCAGTGGCCACAGGAATAGAAAAGTGTTTTCTTTCCAATCTCAAAGAAAAGCAATGCCAAAGAATGTTCAAACTACCACACAATTGCACTCATTTCACACACTAGCATAGTAATACTCAAAATTCTCCAAGCTAGACTTCAAAAGTTCATGAACCAAAAACTTCCAGTGGATTCAAGCTGGATTTAGAAAAGACAGAGGAACCACAGATCAAATTGCTAACACCCTTTGGATCATAGAAAAGCAAGAGAATTCCAGAAAAACATCTACTTCTGGGTCATTAACTATGCCAAATCTTTTGACTGTGTGGATTAAAACAAACTGTGGAAAATTCTTAAAGAGATGGGAATACTAGAACACCTTACCTGCCTCCTGAGAAACCTGTGTGCAGGTCAAGAAGCAACAGCCAGAACAGGACATGGAACAATGGACTGGTTCCAAGTTGGGAAAGGAGTACATCAAGGCTGTATATTGCACTCTGCTTATTTAACTTCTATGTGGAATACATCATGTTAAATGCTGGACTGGATGAAGTAGAAGCTGGAATCAAGAAAGTCAGGGAAAATACCAATAACCTCAGATATGCAGGTGATACCACCATTATCAGAGAAAGCAAAGAGGAACGAAAGAGCCTCTTGATGAAGCTGAAAGAGGAATGTGAAAAAGCTGTCTTAAAAGTCAACATTCAAAAAATGAAGATCATAGCATCGGGTCCTATCACTTCATGGCAAATAGATGGGGAAACAATGGAAACACTGACAGACTTTATTTTCTCAGGCTCCAGAAGCACTGCAGATGATGATTGCAGTCATGAAATTAAAAGTCACTTGTTTCTTGGAAGAAAAGTTATGAGCAACCTAGACAGCATATTAAAAAGCAGAGACTTTCCCACAAGTTCCACATAGTCAAAGCTATAGTGTTTCCAGTATTCATGCAGACTATAGTCCAATATTCATGGACTATAAAGAAGTCTGAGCACTGAAGAATTGATGCTTTTGAACTGTGGTGTTGGAGAAAACTCTTGAAATTCCCTTGGTCTGAAAGGGGACCAAATCAATCAGTCCTAAAGGAATCCAACCCCGAATATTCATGGGAAGGACTGATGCTGAAGCTCCAAATACTTTTGCCACCTGATGTGAAGAGCCAACTCATAAGAAAAGGCCCTGATGCTGGGGAAGATTGAAGGTAGGAGAAGAAGGGGATGACAGAGGACGAGATGGATGGATGGCATCACCAACTCGACAGACATGAGTTTGAGAAAACTCTGACAGATGGTGAAGGACAGGGAAGCCTGGCATGCTGCAGTCCATGGGGTTGCAAAGAGTTGGACATGACTGAGTGACTAAACAAGAATCAATCAATGCTGTTAGTGTCCTGACTTCAATAACATCCAACTTTTCCACTATTTCTCTTCTTCTCCTTGGGCCTCCCTATTCCCCGAGACCAACTGATATCCCTACAATGACTTCTAAGTGTTCAAGTGAAAGAAAAAGTCACACATACCTCACTTCAAATAAACAACTAGAAATGAGTCAGCTTAGTGAGCAAGGTGTGATAAAAGTCAAGACAGGCCTAAAGATAGGTCTCTTGTATCAAATAAATAGGTTGTGAATGCAAAGAAAAACTTCTTAAAGGAAATTAAAAGTGCTGCTCCAGTAAACCATGAATAATAAGAAAGCAAGACAGTCTTACTGCTGATATGGAGTAAATTTGAGTGGTCTTCATTGACATTCAAATCAGCTACATTTCCTTAATCAAAACTTAATCTAGAGCAAGGCCCTAACTCTCTTCACTTTTATCAAGCCAGAAAGAAGAAAGGTTTGAAGTTAGAAGAGTTTGCTTTATAAAGTTTAAGGAAAGGAGCTGACTCTAAAACATAAAAATCAAAGGGAAGAAGCAAGTTTTGATGTAGAAGCTTCAAATTATGTGGAACTCTAGCTGAGATAATTAAGGAAGGTCACTACACTAACAGAAGATTTTGCATGTAGATTAAACAGCCTTATATTGGCTGAAAAAGCCATCTTAGCATCTACAGCTAGAGAGGAGAAGTCAATACTTGGGTTTCAAAGCTTCAGTGGATAGAATTATCTTACCAGGGGCCAGTGAAACTAGGCAGTGGCAACCCACTCCAGTACTCTTGCCTGGAGAATCCCATGGATGGAGGAGCCTGGTAGGCTACAGTCCATGGGGTCGCTAAGAGTCAGACACGACTGAGGGACTTCACTTTCACTTTCATGCATTGGAGAAGGAAATGGCAGCCCACTCCAGTATTCTTGCCTGGAGAATCCAGGGATGGAGGAGCCTGTTGGGCTGCCGTCTATGGGGTCGCACAGAGTTGGACAAGAATGATGCGACTTAGCAACAGCAGTGAAACTGGTGACTTTAACTTGAAGCCAAGGCTACTTTAGTCAGTTAGTTCAGTCAGTCAGTTCAGTCTCTCAGTCGTGTCCAACTCTCCGCGACCCCATGAATCACAGCACACCCGGCCTCCCTGTCCATCACCAACTCCCTGAGTTCACTCAAACTCATGTCCACAGAGTCGGTGATGCCATCCAGCCATCTCATTCTCGGTTGTCCCCTTCTCCTCCCACCCCCACCACTTCCCAGCATCAGAGTCTTTTCCAGTGAGTCAACTCGTCGCATGAGGTGTCCAAAGTATTGGAGTTTCAGCTTTAGCATCAGTCCTTCCAATGAACACCCAGGATCGATCTCCCTTAGAATGGACTGGTTGGATCTCCTTGCAGTCCAAGGAACTCTCAAGAGTCTTCTCGAACACCACAGTTCAAAAGCATCAATTCTTTGGCGATCAGCTTTCTTCACAGTCCAACTCTCACATCCATACATGACCACGGGAAAAACCATAGCCTTGACTAGATGGACCTTTGTTAGCAAAGTAATGTCTCTGCTTTTTAATATACTATCTAGGTTGATTATAACTTTCCTTCGAAGGAGTAAGCGTCTTTTAATTTCATGGCTGCAATCACCATCTGCAGTGATTTTGGAGCCCAAAAAAATAAAATCTGACACTGTTTCCACTGTTTCCCCATCTATTTCCCATGAAGTGATGGGACCAGATGCCATGATCTTTGTTTTCTGAGTGTTGAGCTTCAAGCCAACATTTCACTCTCCTCTTTTACTTTCATCAAGAGGCTTTTGAGTTCCTCTTCACTTTCTGTCATAAGGGTATTGTCATCTGCATATCTGAGATTATTGATATTTCTCCCAGCAATCTTGATTCCAGCTTTGCTTCTTCCAGCCCATCGTTCCTCATGATGTACTATGCATAGAAGTTAAATAAGCAAGGTGACAATATACAGCCTTGATGCACTCCTTTTCCTATTTGGACCCAGTCTGTTGTTCCATGTACAGTTCTGACTGTTGCTTCCTGACCTGCATACAGGTTTCTCAAGAGGCAGGTCAGGTGGTCTGGGATTCCCATCTCTTTCAGAATGTTCCACAGTTTATTGTGATCCACACACTCAAAGGCTTTGGCATAGTCAACGAAGCAGAAATAGATGTTTTTCTGGAACTCTCTTGCTTTCTCCATGATCCAGCGGATGTTGGCAATTTGATCTCTGGTTCCTCTGCCTTTTCTAAAACTTGCTTGAACATCTGGGAGTTCACGGTTCACATATTGCTGAAGCCTGGCTTGGAGAATTTTGAGCATGACTTTACTAGCGTGTGAGATGAGTGCAATTGTGCAGTAGTTTGAGCATTATTTGGCATTGCCTTTCTTTGGGACTGGAATGAAGACTGACCTTTTCCAGTCCTGTGGCCACTGCTGAGTTTTCCAAATTTGCTGGCATATTGAGTGCAGCACTTTCACAGCATCATCTTTCAAGATTTGAAATAGCTTAACTGGAATTCCATCACCACCACTAGCTTTGTTCCTAGTGATGCTTTCTAAGGCCCACTTGACTTCACATTCCAAGATGTCTGGCTCTAGGTCAGTGATCACGTTATCGTGACTATCTTGGTCGTAAAGATCTTTCTTGTACATTTCTTCTGTGTATTCTTACCACCTCTTCTTAATATCTTCTGCTTCTGTGAGGTCCATACCATTTCTGTCCTTTATCGAGCCCATCTTTGCATGAAATGTTCCCTTGGAATCTCTAATTTTCTTGAAGAGATCTCTTGTTTTTCCTATTCTGTTGTTTTCCTCTATTTCTTTGCATTGATCACTGAGGAAGGCTTTCTTATCTCTCCTTGCTATTCTTTGGAACTCTGCATTCAGATGCTTATATCTTTCCTTTTCTCCTTTGCTTTTCACTTCTCTTCTTTTCACAGCTATTTGTAAGGCCTCCTCAGACAGCCATTTTGCTTTTTTGCATTTCTTTTCCATGGGGATGGTCTTGGTCCCTGTCTCCTTTACAATGTCACGAACCTCTGTCCAGAGTTCATCAGGCACTCTATCTATCAGATCTAGTCCCTTAAATCTATTTCTCACTTCCACTGTATACTCATAAGGGATTTGATTTAGGTCATATCTGAATGGTCTAGTGGTTTTCCCTACTTTCTTCAATTTCAGTCTGAAGTTGGCAATAAGGAGTTCATGATCTGAGCCACAGTCAGCTCCTGGTCTTGTTTTTGCTAACTGTATACAGCTTCTCCATCTTTGGCTGCAAAGAATATAATCAATCTGATTTCGGTGTTGACCATCTGGTGATGTCCATGTGTAGAGTCTTCTCTTGTGTTGTTGGAAGAGGGTGTTTGCTAAGACCAGTGTGTTCTCTTGGCAAAACTCTATTAGCCTTTGCCCTGCTTCATTCTGTTCTCCAAGGCCAAATTTGCCTGTTACTCCAGGTGTTTCTTGACTTCCTACTTTTGCATTCCAGTCCCCTAGAATGAAAAGGACATCTTTTTTGGGTGTTAGTTCTAAAAGGTCTTGTAGGTCTTCATAGAACTGTTCAACTTCAGCTTCTTCAGCGTTACTGGTTGCGGCATAGGCCTGGATTACTGTAATATTGAATGGTTTGCCTTGGAAACAAACAGAAATCATTCTGTTGTTTTTAAGATTGCATCCGAGAGACACTGGCCCTGGCAGCGCAGACGTGAGAGAGACGCCAGCCCCGGGGCAACCGATCAGGCAAAGAGGCGTGGCCGAGAAGAGCTACCCCAGGCCTGAGGCCAGGGCCAGGGGTCGAGAGGAGCTGCCCCACGTCCAACAGGTGGTGGCTGGGCGGGCACAGGAGGGCCGAGAGGAGCTACTCCAAGTTCAAGGTCAGGAGGGGCAGCCTTGAGGATACACCCCTCGTCCAAGGTAAGGTATAGCGGCTGCACTTTGCTGGAGTGGCTGTGAAGAGATTTTCCACGACTAAGGTAAGAGAAACCCAAATAAGATGGTAGGTATTGGGAGGGGCCATCAGAGGGCAGACACACTGAAATCATAATCACAGGAAACTTAGTCGATCTGATCACATGGACCACAGCCGAATGTGGTCCACTGGAGAAGGGAATGGCAAACCACTTCAGTATACTTGCCTTGAGAACCCCATGAACAGTATCAAAAGGGCAAAATGATAGGATACTGAATGAGGAATTCCCCAGGTCGGTAGGTGCCCAGTATGCTACTGGAGATCAGTGGAGAAGTAACTCTAGAAGGAATAAAGGGATGGAGCCAAAGCAAAACCAATACCCAGTTGTGGATGTGACTGGTGATAGAAGCAAGGTCCGGTGCTGTAAAGAGCAATATTGCATAGGAACCTGGAATGTAAGGTCCATGAATCAAGGCAAATTGGAAGTGGTCAAACAGGAGATGGCAAGAGTGAACATAGACATTCTAGGAATCAGTGAATTAAAATGGACTGGAATGGGTGAATTTAACTCAGATGACCATTATATCTACTACTCTGGGCAGGAATCCCTTAGAAGAAATGGAGTAGCCATCATGGTCAACAAGAGTCCGAAACGCTACTTTACCATTCTGAAAACCCTAAAGCCCTTGAGAATTGTGCTGTATCTACTCTGCCCTTTAACTGTAAATGGAGCAACAAAGCCTGGATGATAGCACATCTGTTTACAACATGGTTTACTGAAGCTCACTATTGAGACCTACTGCTCAGAATAAAAGATTTCTTTCAAAATATTATTGCTCATTGACAATTCATCTGGTCACCATAGAGCTCTAATGGAGATGTACAACAAGATTAATATTGTTTTCATGCCTGCTAACACAACATCCATTCTGCAGCCAATGGATCAAGCAGTACTTTTGACTTTCACGTCTTAATCTTTAAGAAACACATTTCATTAGGTTGTAGTTGTCATTGGTAGTGATTCCTCTGATGGATCTGGGAAAAATCAATTGAAAACTTTCTGGAAAAGATTCACCTTTCTAGATGCCATTATGAACATTCACACTTCATGGGAAGAGGTCATAATATCAATATTAATAAGAATTTGGAACAAGTTAATTGCAATCCTCAAGAATGACTTTGAGGGGTTTAAGACTTCAGTGCAGGATACAACTGCAGATGTGGTAGAAATAGCAAGAGAACTAAAAATAGAGATGGAGCCTAAAGATGTGCCTGAACTGCTGCAAACTTATAACAAAACTTTGCCAGATGTGGAACTGCTTCTTATGAATGAGCAGAGAAAGTTTATTGAGATGGAATCTGTTCCAGGTGGAGAGTCTGTGAAAACTGGGAAATGACAACAAAAGATTTAGAAACTACACAAATTTGATAAAGCAGTGACAGGATTTAAGAGGACTGACTCCAATTTTGAAAGCATTTCTGTAAATAAAATGTTATCTAATACCATTACATGCTACAGAGAAATAGTTTGTGAAAGGAAGTCAATCAATGTGATAAGCTTTACTGTCTTAAGAAATTTCTACAATCACACCCACTTTCTAGTAAGCCCATCCTGATTTGTCAGCAGGCATCAACAGCAACATCCAGGCAAGATCCTTCACCCCATAGGCTCAGATAATGGTTAGAATTTTTAGCAAGTATTTTTTAGCTAAGGTATGTACATTGTTTTAGACGCAATGCTCTTGCACACTTAATAGACTACAGCATGATATTAATATAACTTTTAAATGCACCAGGAAACCAGAAAATGTATTATTCACTTTAACTGAATATTCACTTTATTGCAGCAGCCTGGAATCAAACCCACAACCTCTAATGTTTACCTGCAACCTTTCAGCTACCTGTTCATTGACTACTGAAAGTGAGTTGCTCAGTCATGTCTGATTCTTTGCCAGCCCCATGAACTGCAACCTTCCAGATTCCTCTATCCATGAGATTCTCTGTCCATAGGATTCTCCAAGCAAGAATACTGGAGTGGGATGCCATTTCCTTCTCCAGGGGATCTTCCCAACCCACGGATCAAGCTCAGGTCTCCTGCATTGGAGGCAGATTCTTCACTGGCTGAGCCATCAGGGAAGTCTCTGTTCCTTGACTACTACTTCTATATTTCATGCCTTTGATTTTTAGATTGTCCCTTTGAGCTTACAAAACTGCTCAATTAAGTTCTATCCTAAGCTACAATACATCTTCACTCCATTCTATTGATCATATAAACCAGGGACATATATATTCTATATCTTTCACTGGTGACCTTATTGAAAGGATGGTTTCAATAGCCTTTCCTTTGAAAGCATTTAACACAATCTATTAGCCTCCTTGCTTGAATTTCTTTTCACCTCTGACTCCCACTGCATTGTTCTAGAGAGTTTTCTCCTTCTACCAATTTGAATATTGCATGATACTTACTGATGCCTCTTCCTTTCCATTGCTGGATGTCAGATCTCGAAATGTAGTCTTCTCAAGGGTCTCTCAGAGGCACTTTTCTCTTTCTAAACTCTTTACTTGGTCTTGTGCCTTTACTTGGTCTTGTACCTTTAGTGTCACCTCTGTGAGGTTGACTCCTAACCTATGTAGTCTCTTCTCTCCTCTGAATTGGTTGTGCTCTTTCAATAACTCACTAGATGCTTTCTTAAGAAACTCCTCCTGACTCTGCTTAGTGTATATAACAGAGAAAGTGCTACCATGTCTGCTTCTCCTTCAAAGCCCTCTATTTCCTTCTAAAGCCCTAAGACTTTATTCACCAGATTTTATTTCATCAAACCACCATTCAGCACCTTTATCACTTTGCCTCATTCGGTCATTTCCCACTCACTTCCTCCTTTTGAAGTATTTTTTCACACTTATCTCTGTTATCCAATTTTTGTCCTTATTTCTATTTGTTTTGGAATTGTTCTTGCTTCTGCAGTCTGCAACTTCCAAAACGTATTCTGCAAACCATAGCCTGATTAATTTCTCTAAATATAAGTTCCTCTTAAAACATTAACCAGATGTTCCAAAACCTATATTTAAAAAAAATTCAGATTTTTATGTTATTTTGCCATCAGTGATCTAGAGCTACCCGATGAGTTCCTTCATTTAACTATCTTTATGTATTTAAAGTGTTTAGTGGGTTTCCCAGGTGGCACTAGTAGTAAAGAAACCACCTGCCAATGCAAGAGATATAGGAGACATGGGTTCAATTGATCCCTGGATCAGGAAGATCCCCTGGAGGAGGGCATGTGTCCCATTCCAGTATCCTTGCCTGGAAAATCCCAGGGACAAAGAAACCTGGGGGGAATATAGTCCATGAGGTCACAAAGAGTCGGACATGACTGAAGCAGCTAAGTATGTACACATGCAAAAAGTTTAGTTGTTTACAGTAAATGCCTCACACTTTCAAACCTTAGTACATCTGTTCATCCATTTGCTACTTAAATCTTCCTTTGTAGACTCCCCTTAAATGTTTAAAACTGCTCCAGGTCAATGTAAAATTTGTGTAGTCCACACAGGCGGGCTTTGGTACAAACCTCTTCCCTACACTCTGGTTGTCATCCTTCCCTTCTTCCTTGTACTATAGCACTCTGTTTCTCTTGAGGCAATTGTCACTTCTTATTGAGTATTACATTTATTACTATGAACATCTTAACCACTTCTATAAGTACAGTTAATATATTGGTTTAAAAGTAGTATAAATTATTGAATAAGTGAAATAAACAAGAAAGAATATGTATCCCCATGTCCATATTGTAAGTCAAAATTCCCTGCAACTGTATTTCTGAAACTGTGAAAAAAAAATTCTTTGCTTACATCCGCTAAATTGATAATAAAGAAGGCTTCACAAATTCCAGGATATTTAAAGACCTTATCATCTAGTAAGAATTTGGGGGGTTGTGTTTCATAGTATTTTAGAAATAAAGATATAAAGCTTTATAACAACACAGAGTAGAGAAGAACTTGAAAAGCAAGCATTTGACAAGGAAAAATACTGAAGATTTTCATCAGAACTTCATAAGACAAAAGAAATTGTGAAAGAATACATTTGATTATTCAGTAATGCTAAAGTGGAATGATGCATTTTCACCAATAAGACGATATATCCTGTATTTTACACTGAGCTGGTATAACCACCATGTATATGAAAAGAAGGTACACAGTAAAGAGACTCCAAGATGAAGCTACTTAGTTTTAGGAGTATGGACTTTGTATCTGGACTGACTAGATTTGAAGCTTAATTCCACAATGTGACCTTCAGCAAGTCACTTTTCTGTACTTTAATTTGATCATCTATAAGTTGGGGATATGTGTTACTGTATGTGATATTCTTAGAATAATATCAGCACTAAGCAAGTACTGCACACTTAAATTTTAATTTTAATGAAGAAGAGGAAAACATCTGTTTGTCAAGATAATAATCAGCTTTATCTTATTTTCAGGCTCTAATCAATTTTTAATAGGAGTGCAATATTTTAGGGCTTTAAAATCCCTACAGATTTGATCAACCAAATTTAACTGCAACGTATTTAAATATCTTGTTCAGGGACTCCCAAGTAGTTGAGGGTCCAGTTGAGAAAAAAATTCCTTCTGTATATCAACTATCTCTCTTTCCATCTAACCAGCTTCCAGTATCCATATAACTCACACAACAAAAGATTTAATATAGCTAATTTGAAAGTCTTTTCTTGATTTCAAGCTCCAAATTTATGTACTATGGTTTTCTGTGAATGTTAGTACTGCTCTTCAAAGCAATTTCTTTTAAAGTTATTGAAACATCACTTCTTCTCACTAATCCTTTGATATACTAGGATTCTATTTAATCTTACTTGGCAAATAACCAGGATCTCTGGAGAAAAGTCTGAAGAAGATTTGTGAGACTATCGCTCAGCTTTCGGCTGTTATTTGCAGCGGTCAAATTACACAGTATCTAGACAATCAGGTTTTAGCTCTGCATTAATAATATTTCTCACATATTATAAACCATGATAAGGAGAAATGAAAAGCATATATATTTTATTATTTATACAAATGTAAGGCAAATAGTTCCATAAGTAATAGTTCCATATGAAATAGTTCCATAAGTTTAATTTTGTTCAAGTCATAAAAAAAAAATAATGACTTCAATTGGTTAACCACTGTGAATGTTTAGAAACTAAAGGAAATTTTGACACTGTGAGTTTCTCTCCTTCCTTCTGTATTCTGTCAACTATACTCAATATAAAAAAAAAAAGAAGAGGAGAAAGAAAGGAAGCAAAGGCATAAACTATTCTTTTACTAGAGTAAGTAATGAATAATTGCATGTTGAATATAATTAAAGGTTTTTGGATTAAAAAAAAAAAGTGGGACATTTACTGGAATATTGCACACCACAACACTGATTTGAACATATGTTTGAGTAAGAAGATGCAGCTTTTGGTACAGAAGAAGCTCTTACTTTAAGAGTTATTCCAACTTAGGCTCTGAGCAGGAAGCTTGTTCAGATCCTGCAGAGTCTATGGAACACAGATAATGTCAAAGCTATATTTAAAGGATAAGAAAAAAATTAAAGTTCTGCCCAATAGGGACAAATGGCTTGTTTTTCTGCCCAAGAATCCATTTATCAAGAAGTACTAGAATCAAATACATTAACCTGTGCTTGAAGACCTATATTCCCAAAGCAGGAACAGGTTTTTTTCTTTTTCCTAAATCCTTTTTCATAATCCTCACCACCTGATAAAACTCTAAACTTTCAAAGAGGATATACAGTAAATGGTGCAATTTTTTTTTTCATTTAATGCTTCAGATGGGTCAGAATAAAAAATGGGGCTAGATGTTTTAAAATGTTTTTGTGAATTAATTATTCCATATATAAATATGATAGTTTATTTTTCACTCTGTAAACTTTCTGTACCAGTCTTGTTTCCATCTCATTTCAACAGATTGCTAGGAAACTCTTGCAAATTATCCCCTAAACCATTAGGAAGTAATATACTATAAATGTGCTATTTTCTCCAAAGAATATAAAGATTCCACCTGGGGTAGAATATTTTTTTCTCAAAATCAACATATATTAGCTTTCAATAGAAGTAGGTATGCATGTTGAACTGTTCAACATTCTGAAGTTCAACTCTTTCGAAATCTATTCTGCGCACAAACTTCACTTTCTCTGTGCTGTTTCTTTAGCATCTCTTATTTTAAAGAGGTGTCTCATATCTCTGCTTCTTTTATCCAATTTAAAAGTGCAATTTTCACTGGACTGAGGAAAATAAAGTCTGATACCTAAAAACTAAGAAATATATCACTAGCTGCTACTATATAATAACAAATATTGTCTCAGATTTTCCAGAATAAGTGTATTTCACTTATTATACTTCCTGATAAATTTGAGTCAGTGATGATTTGGGGGGAGTGGGAAATCAAACTGGCAAAAGGTATCAGGATATTAAAACACATTTCATATTGCTTGAATGCATAATTTTAAAGAGACTATATTATATGCAAAAACTGGAGACCACAGATGCAAATAGCAAAAAACAAATAAAGTGTAAAACTCTCAGGTTGACTTTGACTATCAACAATTGAAAAAGAGCTTAGTAAATAATTTAGATATTAACAACCATTAAAATTTTTATTTGTGAAAATGTTTAATGGCATAGAAAGATACTAAGTTGATACACCAACTTTAAAAATGTGGAGAAATGTATTTGGAAAGAAATGCACTGGAAGTAAATATAACAAAATACTAAAGAACTGGCTTACTGGTGTTCTGCTTAAAAATACTTACAGATATTTTTCACATTATTTTTCAATCCGTATATCTTCTACTTATAAGAAATAAAGTTAAAATTACCTTTAAAATAGTCTCAAAATTCATTTAATGTTTTACAGCACTTCACAAGTTAAAAGCAAGGCAAGGAGGATAATATTCCATTTCAGCGTTAAGAAGAATTGGTAAATTCTCAATAGGAGGAGCTTGAAATAAAACTCAGATCCTCCAAAGCCAACTTCAATGCTCCTTCTGTCATATCATATTAGAAGGACACAGGAAATAATGTATATGAACACTATGAGTTACTCATAATAATTGTAACCCAAGTTGTTACTATGAACACTATGAGTTACTCATAATAATTGTAACCCAAGTTGTTACTAATACTATTGTTTAATTTATTTAATTTTCTTTATAAATTCCTAATTTCAATTGAGAGAAAAATACATGTATGAGATTAGATAAATGTTAACAAAAATGGACAAAGTCAAAAGTGTCAGAAATAAAAAACTCATAATGGCATTTATGCTTCATTCATTCAATATTATGCTAGCATGGATTAGAAGACAATCTAGAACTCTTGTTTAGCTTTAGAAAAATATTGAACATGGTACTCAAAGTAAGAATGAAGTCATACTAAGAATATTAATAATGACAAAATGTAAAAAAAAAAGTCCATAAAGACACAAAGGGGAAAGATAAATAGACTTGATAAATAACCCTGTAGACTTTTAATTAAGTAATCTATTTTAATCAGTGAGAAATTAAAGTAGAAACTAATATCTTTATAACTAGTTATTTAGGGTTACTTGCAGGGCATACTTCGGAGAAGGCAATGGCAAGCCACTCCAGTACTCTTGCCTGGAAAATCCCATGGATGGAGGAGCCTGGTAGGCTGCAGTCCGTGGGGTCGCTAAGGGTCGGACACGACTGAGCGACTTCACTTTCACTTTTCGCTTTCCACTTTCACACATTGGAGAAGGAAATGGCAACCCACTCCAGTGTTCTTGCCTGGAGAATCCCAGGGACGGGGGAGCCTGGTGGGCTTCTGTCTATGGGGTCACACAGAGTCAGACACGACTGAAGTGACTTAGCAGCAGCAGCAGCAGCAGGGCATACTTAAGAGATAAACACAATCAGTAAGATTAAGAGTCAGGTTCTTTTTTCAGAAGCACACACCTCTCTATCAGCTGACTTTGTTTAAATCCTGTACCTCCACTCTCTCCACTTGTGCTGGCCTTTTCCTTATCTAGTAGACTTATGGCTGATGCCAGACACTAAGCAGGTCTTGTGTGTTCAATGACTTTCAAACTCAGCCATTTTTCAGGCAGTAGCCTCTAAATCAAAGATTATAAAAGATTTAAAAGATTGTGCTATGGTTAGTTGCTCAGTCATGTCCGACTCTGCGACCCCATGGACTGTACTCTGCCAGGCTCCTTTGTCTATGGGGTTTCTCCAGGCCAGAATACTGGAGTGGGTTGCCATACCCTCCTCTAGGGGATCTTCCCAACCTAGGAATCGAACCAAGGTCTCCCACATTATAGGCGAATTCTTTACCATCTGAGCCATCAAGAAAGCCCTCTAAAAGATTATAGCCATGGAAATAAAAATATGTGAAGTCAATTAGTTGCATAAGAATACTTCTCTCACTTGTGATTGAGACACAGATCCAGAGAAATATTTCTCCAAGTTCAAGAATGAAAAATAACAGTTGATCCTCTTCCTCAAAATCAGGGAGACACACACTAAAAAAGGAACTGGGGGATTGGGCTAAACTTTCACACTGTTTCTACATGGGTAGGTTTTACTCAGTTCCTCCTGATTATGCCAAGTAGGAATATTGGACCACGGTAGGAAAATCTTACTTCTAAAGAATAGCTTGAAATTTAGATTTTTATTTTAAATATCTCATTTTAAAAACACTGGTAATTTTAATAAATGCCAAACATTACATGGGTCAAAGAAAACACATCTATAGAGCATATTTGACACACAAGTTCCTGGTTAATGACCTCTGGTTTAATAATTTGATTACCATATTTTTGTACGTATAGTTGAGATATTTCTGAAAAGGCATTTAATTTGACTACTAAAATGTCAAGGACAATTTACTGATTACAGAAAACTAAATAGAAAGAACAAAGCTGGATTATGTATGCTATTATTCCACACTCATAACTTCACAAATGCCAAGCATTTCACGAACTCTATCTATTATCAAAAAGAAAATATCAAAGACCAGAGGTTGACAATAGAATAATAAGTATAACCATCATAAACTTTACTTTAAATGCAGTATAACTAAGGTTAGGTTACAAGTTCAAGTTGTTTCTCTGTGTATGCAGATGTGTGATTGTATTTCTAAATGATGACTTAACTAGCCAATTATAGTCCCTAGAAAGTTCTGTCATAACTGACATTTTAAATGAAGCATTCTGCTAAGAAAACCAAAATTTCAACCTCATTTTAATCACTTTAGCTATTCATAATTCTGTTAATCAAGTAGAAAAAAAATTGTCTTTAACACTTACAATGATTTATCTGTTTGTATGAATGTGAGAAAAATGATCACACCTCCAAGTAATAGATTACAAGTACAGAGAAAGTTCACATTACAGCTATGCTGATGAAAATTACCTGCAGGCTGTTACAACACAGCCTGTGAATTAATTAACCTTTTGTCATAAAAATCTAGAAACTTCAGCAAAGACTAAGTTTTCTGTTTCTCTTGCTCTAGCTTCCTCACCACTGAAATACTGTTCCCTCACAGTGAAAATACTGTGCAATTACTGACGCAAACAAATAAACATACTCAGATTCCATCATTGCTCCATGTTATTATAATAAAATCACAGGAGTTGTGATTAAAACACAGCAATTTAGCTGTTTCCTCTTTTGTTTCAGTTAAAGATGAGAAACAATGGTTGATTTCTCTGTAGATCTTTAATTTTATGAATAAGACCAGCAGTTTCTTAGTATGAATATTGGCGACCTCTTAATTATGTATGTTCTGAATTTGGGAGAAAATAAGTAAAGCAGAACTTTTCCCGACATGTTAAAAAATAAGTACTCACATGCATTCTTCTAAACTTCATTTTCAAATAAATGAACACACTATCTCGATTTGAGTGTACTGGTCAAGTACTTTGATAATTTCCACTTGGGATCTGAAGCTGAGAAATCATCTAACAATAAATAAAACTATGATCTAGGGAAATAGGATTTCTAAATAAACAGTGGTAATATGAGCCATTGTATTCCTTCAAATTGTTAAAGCCAAGGATCAATAAGACATGGTGAATGCGAAGATGACAGCAAGACTTAAGAACTGCTAAATTATACTCTACATATTGATATAATAATTTCACATCCTTATGCAACTGTTTGAAAATACTTTTTATTTTTTTCTTTGATGTAATTAATATCTCAAGAGGGTTAACAGTCCCAATATTTAATTGTTAAATAGAAAGCAGTTACAGCTCTTTTCTATTAGCTTTTCTTTGAGCAAGCTTCAATTAATTCATTATATAATTAGTCTTAACAATGGATAAGCCATTCTCTCAGTAGGTTAGGAGACATTCTTGTTTAGATAATGGGTTTTATATATATATTGCTTTAAAACATTAGGGTATTTCTCTATTCTCTCTCTCTCTCTTTTGGTCATCTGTGTGTATATGCTCAGTCCTGTCCGACTCTTTGCAACCCTCTGCTGTAGCCCTCCAGGATCCTCTGCCATGGAATTTTCCAGACAAGAATACTGGAGTGGGTTGCCATCTCCTCCTCCAGAGGATGTTCCCAACCCAGGGATTGAACCCATGTCTCTTATATCTCCTGCGCTGTAGGCAAATTCTTTACCACTAAACCACTGGAAAAGTCTATCTTTCCAATCAAATGATGATTTGCTAAATTCATCTTAAAGAGCTAAACTAGTGAACTTCCTCCCCAAGTATTGCTCAGAGAATCAATTTTTAGCTGCAGGTAAGAGGTATACAACAATATGTTAAAATAAGAAGGTGATAATGCTTGTCCAGAAAACTGAACATGTATATGATAGGTATACATGTATACCTATAGATGCATATATGTATATTCTCGGTTAAGGACATACATATTTTAAGTGTAATTATTTCAAGCTAAGTAGATTCTTAAAATAATTTGGAACAAATGTTTCATAATTGTTAATATATTAAAATTTTCCAAATGTATCTTTTATTGTATCTATAGGGAAAGTAGCTCTTAAAGGTTGGAAAATTTAAATCATTTACCAAAACATTTTTGGTTAGTTCAATTTTGAGCATACCCCAGTTATAAACTACATTTAGGTAGGTATATATCTACACCTGAAGTATCAAAGCTAATACATGTTTGACACATAGAAAATTAACAATACATATACTTTGAATATAAGAATACACAGTTTCAAAAAAGAATTGGTACTCTGCCAATACTTAAATTTGTCTGTGTTGATTTAAACTAGAATTAATATTTCCATTGATTCTAGGATGATCATGCTCATGATAATACATATATGTATTTGAATAAAAAGTAGATGTCTTTGAAAGCCTTAAGAATGAATACATAGGTATATAATATTCCTTAATTGTTATAGGAATACACATGCTATGCTTTGGAAGATATGCTCCACATACCTGACAGGTAATGTTCTGTCTCCTTTCCTTCTATCCATTTCTCTTTGGGGAACAGGATACCAACGGAAATTCAGTTTCCAGTTAAAACCCCCATAAGTCATGTCTGACCCAGCCATGTATTCAAAGGTGTCATCACTGATCACATCAATGATGGGGCATACAACTGTCTTCCTGCAGAAAAATTAAAATCAACTGATTTAAAAATTATAATTTAAATGTTTCATTAGCTTCTTTAAACATCATATAGTTGATACATTGAAATTTAATTATTTTGTGACTCTAATTTGCCTTTATTGTCATGTTACCTTTTTTCTCTGTGGAATTACTTCCTTTTATTACATCTGACCGTAGTCTACTTTTATTCTATCATGTATAATCTAATCAAATATACTAATGGATCCTCAAGCTAATTTCCAAATGCATTCTAAGTACTAACTCAGCACGATGAACATGGCCTATTTTTCATTAAACGTCTCCCCAAAGCATGATTAGTAGACTGCTTTGATATTATGCAGCATTTCAGCTATAGCCCACTGAAAAGCAATGGTGTGCAGGGAGTGAAGGATGAATGATAGCAAATTCAATCTGGTAGCTTGACTCTCAAAGGCAATAGTTTAAAGAGATAACTCAGAGAAAATGTTCGTGGAAAAACAAACAAATGAAAACCCACAAAGAGAAGCAACAATAAAAACCATGATCATCAGCATAAGTAAATATTTCCTATGAAAGATACTAGGTTCATGACAATTTCTGAGTGAATTATCTTAGACAGCAGTTTACACTAACAATCTACATATTTTAAAATAGGAAAAGATAAGCAACTTCAGTCTCTGGAGTTTTATGATCCATTTTTTTCTTAAAGTAAGAAGAAGAGCCAGGAGATTTGGTATTCTTTTCTTTTTTAATTTACTTCACTGAAGTAAAGTTGATTTACAGTGTTGCTAATTTATACTATATATATCATTTTGTATAGCAAAGTGATTAAGTTATACACACATAGATTTGATATTCTTGATGGTAGCTTTTTAGGATAAGGAACTTTGCACCATGGGAGGTCATTAGGTATTCTTTTAATCCATGTTGCACTTTCTCTAGTCTACCCCTATTCCAAGCCTGTATGTTTTACTATGGTGTCAACCTTCTGTCATCTCCAAAGTAAATGTTTAAACAACTGCGCCTTGTTTATAGCCAATTCCAAAAAGTAGAGCTTGTTTTTCATATAAGATAGAAAGTAAATACACAAATATGCTCTAGAATCACCCATAGATATGGAACACAAGGAAATGTTGCCCATTATTTATTCTGGTTTTGCAACACCTGTATCACCAATGCTCAATTTCTAATTGGTCTTATATGCCATACAATTGACCGATGTCTAGAGTCCTCTGAAATTAAAAGGTTTCAAACTTTCCTGGTGACTCAGTGGTGAAGAATTCACCTGCCAAAGCCATGGACACAGGTTTGATTCCTGGTCTAGGAGGATCCCTCAGTCCATGGGCCTACTAAGCCTGTGCACCACAGCTACTGAATCAGCACTCTAGAGCCCTGGAGCCACAACTATTGAGCCCACACACAGTGACTACTGAACCCCATGTGCCTAGAGCCTGCGCTACGCAACAAGAGAAACCACTGAAATGTGAGAGGCCTACATACAGCATCTAGAGAGTAGCCTCTGCTTGCCACAACTAGAGAAAGCCCATGCACAGCAGCAAAGATTCAGTACAGCCATAAAAATAAACAAATGAATCTTTTAAAAAACAGAACTTAAAAGGTTTCACCTAGCCTTGGAAAAGCTTCTTGGTAACTCTGTTCCTTTTAAAAAAATATCTTTCTTTCTTCATTAAATGTAATCATTTAAATTACATGATGACATTAGATCTAATAACCTTCAATAGAACTTTATTATCTAGTTATGGCAACTTTAGAACATATAAGCAAGATAAGACATTCAGTTCAGTTCAGTTCAGTCGCTCAGTCGTGTCCGACTCTCCGCGACCCCATGAATCACAGCACGCCAGGTCTCCCTGTCCATCACCAACTCCACAATCTAAATATGTTGTTAGATTAAAAAATAAATGATCTATTCATGACCATAGTGAAGCAATATTATATTATCATCTCACTAAGTTGAATATGAAACACATGTTTTAAAAAGCAGCGTAATGTGTGAAAAGCTGCCAGGAAATGCATTTAAGATGTTCCAAGTTCATTTTACTTTGCCAGCCTTAGCCTCCTGTGCATACAATACACAGAATGGAAAAATGTTATTACCCATATATTACACTCAGTAGACTAAAAGGTTCCCACTGCTTTCTTCAACTGCTATGGTTCATTTTACTGACAACCTCCATCCATCTTCCTGGCAAATACCAAATCATGCCATTTATGTGATAGAGCTGCACTAGCTCACATAAAGCAGCCCCTGTCTTGGAGCCTTAATTAAAAACTTCAGTTCTAAGAAGACCTTTCTACTGTAGGTGAAATGACTATGCAAGCAAGGTGCTATGCAATGTTTTGCTATTATTTCAAACAGCAATCAGCATAATTGTCTTCACTAGGTGCTTAGGAATGATACTTATTTATCATCAATAGTTATGAATAACTGCAAGAAATCCATTTAAACTTCGTAGCATCACATGGGAAAGAATTATAGGTATCTATGAGGGTTTCTAATTTCTATAAACATTCTTCATCTTTTCAGATTTCACGATATGTCTGTATAGAATGGCAATACTATTTAAATATACATTTTTACAGCTGTGCTTTTCTTTAAATCATGATTTCATTTCAGTGGGGTGCATGAGTGTATATGAGTTTATTTTTAAGATCTTCAAGGTAGCTTTGCACTCGACTTTGATTAAGAACAGTGACTAGGTAGAGAGAAGATTGTTCTGAAAGTGGAGAGAACTAAATTGTTGTCCTCGTCATTTATAATTTCTAGGACAAGCTATTTAACTCATCTGTTCCTCCCTATCATCAGATACAGAGAAGAGTATCTTTATTATCTACCTCACAGAATGGTTGTGAAGACAAAGCTGCTTTGAAAATATATTTTGTAAAATATACTACTATTTCTGATTGGACTGATTTCCTTCACCTATAAAATGAATATTCAGAATCTTTACTGTTTGAATTGCTTGACTTTCTTAATCAAATATTCAGGTTTGACATAAATCAAGATCTTAATTAAATAAGGAGTAAGGGGACTACTTTTTTAAAAGCTAGGAAATAAACATTCTGAAAATAGCAGCTTGGGAAGAAAAGTTTTGAGGGATAGCTGTAACGGTCCTAACAAGTTCAGTCAAAATCCAGACAGACAGAGCATATGAATTCTTACCTGTCCTCCTTTATTCTTGCCAGCAAGGGCTCTAGCCATCCTAACGTGCATTCACAGTGTGCATCCAGGAAAGTTATGACTTGTCCTTTTGAAGCAGCTGCTCCTCGAAGGCGGGCACGTATTAACCCAGAGCGCTCTTCCATTCTAATAATTTTTACCGGCACTTCTAAATTTTTCACATAGTTCTCTAATGTTAACTTGAGAAAATCTGCAATGTGCAATTAAGAATTTATAAAGTTTTGAAACTCTTTTAAGACAGAGAAGGGATACTACTACCTGGATGGAAATTAAACACACAGAAGTGATGGTCAACTCCTGTCAACATGCTTTGCAGTAGGTTAAAAAAAAATACAGAGATTTAATCACTATTAGTGTACAGTTCATTATGACTCTATCACTTGGCTGACAAGGATAAGGCTACACTAGGAAATTAATATACTAGACTGTAATTTATAAACTGGGCCACATTGGCTACTGCAGTCTTCTTAAATATAAGTTATTTTTCTTTTACCTACAATAAAAAAAGAGAGCCAAATACCTACCGTGTCATATAAATGTTCATTCATATGATCAATTGAGTTGGAAAAAAAGAGCAATACTTTGGAAAGTCATTTTGGCTGATTTCTTAGGTTAGTAAGAACTAAATGGAATCATGAAGTAAACTGAAAGAGTTAGTTACTTGTTTCTGGTGTGGCACTGGATAGATATACTGAAAGAATTTGATAGGTAGTTTCAGGGTTAGTATAATTACAAGGAAAATATGGATCATAACCCTGTTATCTTTGTGAAAAAAATAAAGCTCAATAATTAAAATATATATATACAAGAAAAATAATTTTACCTCTTTCACTGGCATCATCTACCAAGATGACCTCAGAGAGCAGATAGTGTGGGGACCGATTTATAACACTGTAAACAGTTCTGAGGAGAGTGCTCCAAGCTTCGTTATGAAATACAATGACTACACTTGTGTTTGGAAGTTCATCAGGGTAGACCTTTGTCTTGCATCTGGAAGAAAGGAAAGAAGAGGGACAAGGTAATAAGTTTATTTTTCCTTCTAATCATTGCAATAAAAATATCCATTATGACACAAAATTAGACTAAAAAATCCCTTATTACAACAACACTTTATGGTTATCTAAAATTATTTTCCTTTTTATATATGTTGTGAGTATTCACTTGGCACTTTGAAAATTAAAAATGAACACTTAATAGTATTATTTGAACTATTTTTTTTAAATTTTACATTAACTCTAGGGAACAAAAAGGCATGATTTGGACACGAGTCTAAGAAAGCTAAAATAACATTATGAGACTATCAATAGAAGACCAGGTACTAAAGGAATTCATTTAGTTGATATAATTGTCTTTTTGATTAGAAAAAAGATTTATTGAATAACCCAAAAGTTCCTGAGAACATAAATAGACATATGCTCACAGGACTTTGAAGCTTGTTAAACAGATTACTTTTCTTCTAAAATCTAGTCATGTACATTTTTCATTCTGTTAAAGAATGCCATAATTCATGTCTACTGTGAGGGAAAGATGTTGGGGTCAAGATATATTTCAAAGATTCTCAAAAAAAAAAAAGAACAAAATCAGAGATGACAAAAGGGTATAGGCTTCCAGAACATCTCTTGAATGTACAGAGGAATCACCTGGAGATTGGGTAACATGCAGTTCTGGTTTAGCAGATCTAGGGTGCAGCCTGAGAATATACAGGTTATAAAATGTTTCCAGGTGATTCAGATGCTCTTGATCCCTGGAACACACGGTTAAGTGAAAGGTTGCATCATAATTGTTATTAATTTTAGAACCTGATATTTTGAAAAAAAACAAACTTAATTTTGCTGATAAATTAAAAGAAGCCCGTCACAGAGAGTTGGACTTGACTTGCCGACTAAACCATCACCATGCAGATGTTCTAGGCGGTCACTGCAATTTTAACGTGCAGGTGGCTCTCAGGCATATCCACTTGTCAACTTTTAGACATTTTTGTCACATACTGTTAAATCATTGTGATTATAGAATATTTAAAATGTCACTGGATATCCAGACAGGAATAGAAGTTTATTCACCTTACGTTACTTTTCCTGGTAATATATGCTGAAGAGCAAGAAAACTGAAATCTTTCCATAAAGTAAAATGAACCAGATACACCCTGCCACCAATAAATGACCTAATACTTGACACAAAATTAGCATCGTTAAAATTAGTCCCCTTCACAGGTGAGTGAAAAAAATCCAATAAAGTGTGGGCATCAAAGGCATGTAATAAAATAAATACCAACTATATTCCGGCAGAGACTTTAATCATTTTTTAAAACAGTCTAAAATAACACCTCCTCAGTGAATGTTCTGTAATATACCCACGAAAGAATGTACATATGTCTAACCATTTTTTCAGCATATATATATTTGAATAACATTCATTAAGTATCCACACTATATAAGACATTGTGTATATAAAAAAGTTCAAATGTTGGGTAGAACAGATAGGTTGATCAGAGTCATCTTTTCCCATTCTGGTAGCAAGATTAAAGTGGCTTCTATTAATATATGTCTCATCATCATTTGACTTGGGTTCCAGGCAGTTTATCATTAAACAAACTTAGAAAGCTGTCTTGGTAAGTCAAAGGTCCTCACCAAGATTCTCCTCAAACCTCCATTCTTCTGCCTCATCAAAACACCCCCTCACTTTCAGCATGAGAGTTGTAAAGATGACTGTCATCATCAATAAGGAAGTAAAACTGAAAAAGCAAGCTGAAATCAGTCCAACAGTCAGCAACTACTGGTTTAACCCAAGGATAATAGTCTATGAAGGCTACTTATTATCATTTGTATATAAATCATTTCTTTTAAATTAAACCTATTGCATGTTATGCTAAAAGCTAATAAAGAAAAAAGTGAACAAGATATTTATTCAACTAAATTGTTATAAAAATAAAAGCAGATACTTAGATCCAACTTCTCAACTTATTTCCATCATGCCTTATTTTTGTGGTTAAGAAAATCCACACACAAATGTTAATTTTATATTCATTATATGTGACAACATTGTAATGAACTAATTTACTAATAATGAAGCTATAATATTTTGTTTAGAGAAAATTTCCACTATGTCATTATTTAATGTAGTATAAAATAAAATGTGGTTAATATTTTATTAATTCATCCTCTTTCTCCTATGTAAACAGTTATTTCACACAAGAAACTTTGCATAATAAAATAGTTTATGGGATCATTCTTATTACACAAATTAATCATGTTCATCTCACACACTAGTAAAGTAATGCTCAAAATTCTCCAAGCCAGGCTTCAGCAATAATGTGAACCATGAACTTCCAGATGTTCAAGCTGTTTTTAGAAAAGGCAGAGGAACCAGAGATCAAATTGCCAATATCCGCTGGATCATGGAAAAAGCAAGAGAGATCCAGAAAAACATCTATTTCTGCTTCATTGATTATGCCAAAGCCTTTGACTGTGTGGATCACAATAAACTGTGGAAAATTCTGAAAGAGATGGGAATACCAGACCACCTGACCTGTCTCTTGAGAAACCTGTATGCAGGTCAGGAAGCAACAGTTAGAACTGGACATGGAACAACAGACTGGTTCCAAATAGAAAAGACGTACGTCAAGGCTGTGTATTGTCACCCTGCTTATTTAAATTATATGCAGAGTACATCATGAGGAACTCTGGGCTGGAGGAAGCACAAGCTGGAATCAAGATTGCCAAGAGAAATATCAATAACCTCAGATATGCAGATGACACCACCCTTATGGCAGAAAGTGAAGAGGAGCTAAATAGCATCTTGATAAAAGTGAAAGAGGAGAGTGAAAAAGTTGGCTTAAAGCTCACCATTCAGAAAACTACGATCATGGCATCTGGTCCCATCACTTCATGGGAAATAGATGGGGAAACAGTGGAAGCAGTGTCAGACTTTATTTTTTTTTTGGCTCCAAAATCACTGCAGATGGTGACTGCAGCCATGAAATTAAAAGACAGTTACTCCTTGGAAGGAAAGTTATGACCAAGCTAGACAGCATATTAAAAAGCAGAGGCATTACTTTGCCAACAAAGGTCCGTCTAGTCAAGGCTATGGTTTTCCCATTGTTCATGTATGGATGTGAGAGTTGGACTGTGAAGAAAGCTTAGTGCCGAAGAATTGATGCTTTTGAACTGTGGTGTTGGAGAAAACTCTCAAGTGTCCCTTGGACTGCAAGGAGATCCAACCAGTCCATTCTAAAGGAGATCAGTCCTGGGTGTACATTGGAAGGACTGATGCTGAAGCTGAAACTCCAATACTTTGGCCACCTCATGCAATGAGTTGACTCACTGGAAAAGAGTCTGATGCTGAGAGGGATTGGGAGCAGGAGGAGAAGGGGATGACAAAGGATGAGATGGCTTGATGGCACTACCGATTCAATGGACATGAGTTTGGGTAAACTCTGGGAGTTAGTGATGGACAGGGAGGCCTGGTGTGCTGCGATTCATGGGGTCGCAAAGAGTCGGACACGACTGAGCGACTGAACTGAACTGATGTCTGTTTATCCAGTTACTCAAGCATACAAATATATACGAACAAGAGTTTTTTATTTTTATAATTTTTAATGGATTTATGATACACTGAAATGGAATTATTGCCTATAATTCTTCAAACCTCTTGTCACCAAAGGTAAAATACATCATTATTTTATGCACTACTAGGAAAGAAAAATGTTGTCAAACCATAATAAACTGCTTTGTTATCTTGAATAAGATCTATTCAATATCTAAAGCCTATAGAAAAAGTTCTCAAATTTATTTTGACATAGATTCCTATCAATATTTTAAGCTTGCTTATACATCAGTCACACTAGTTTCTTATTGCTTTGAAATTTCTTTCATCTATTCTAAAGGGATTTCTCTAGTTTTGGGTTGTATTGCTAAACAAACGAGAGACATACATTTAGCATATATCTCAGTAACAAAATATTAATACAAAACAATTTTATCTTGTGAGTATCCTCCTTGGTACTATAAAACTGTGCTTGCAAACTTTTATTGGCAAAGGAAATCTTGACAAAATTCAGATTCTGATTCAGTAGATCTGCTATGGGAATAAGGTTGTGAATTTCTAGTAAGACTCCGGGCAAAATGGACACTGCTGGCCCTGAGTTGACATAATAAGCAATTGATAATAAGGCTATCAATCAGCTGTTGATAAGCAAGAGATACTGTAGTTACTGCTCAAATGCTAAACATTGGCTTCATCTTATGAAATTCCATTTTTGCCACTGTTTCCTTCCTTTCTTTTCATACTGTAACATTTTGTTTCACTAACGAATCATATTGCAATCTTTCTAAAGAATATTGAATGACAGACTCCACACACAGAATATAAATAGTGCACATAACTTAGTTGAAACTTGATTATGTGAACAGCATTACCACACTCACACAAGCTTAGGGAACATTCCCTGCATGACAACTATAACTAACCATTGACTATAAAACTCATCCGGAGTGAGACACATGAAAGGTAAAAAGTGTACACTTAAAACATGTAAATACAGTAATTTTTTCTTTAGCCATAGAAAAGTACTTAAAGTAGTGTTTGATTTTTTTAGTTTTTAAAAAAATGTTTTTAGTATCAAAGCTGGAAGAGTTTTTAAGTCAGTGATTTTTCCAGAAAAAAATTAAAAACAAGGAAAATACAACAAGGAACCTATATAATGGGATTGGGGGAAGGTACTTAAAATAATTCTGTAGTTTTGACTTCTCTAATGATCATTTAAGTGTATGCTTTTTACCTTTCATGTGTCTTACTCAGGATGAGTTTCATAGTTGATGGTTAGTTACAGTTGTCATGTAGGCAATATTCCCTAATCTCCTTATGCTGGGAAAGACTGAAGGCAGGAGGAGAAGGGGACAACAGAGGGTGAGATGCTTGGATGGTATCACTGACTCATTGGACACAAATTTGAGAAAGCTACTGGAGATGGTGAAGGACAGGGAAGTCTGACGTGCTGCAGTCCATGGGGTCGCAAAAAGTCGGACACAACTGAGTGACTAAACAACAACAGGAAGAATTTTACCAATTCAGGTTTTATCTCCCTTGCATAATCAGATTAAAATGTTGTGCTGCAGTCCATGTGGTCACAAACAGTCGGATGTGACTGGGCAACTGAATGATGTACTCTGAAATGTTTGGTAGACATTGCTTGATCTACACAGCAGAGTGGGCTTCCCAGGTAATGCCAGTAGTAAAGAATCTGCCTGCCAATGCAGGAGCCACAGGAAACACCAGTTCAGTTCCCAAGTCGGGAAGATTCCTGCAGGAGGAAATGACAACCCACTTCAGTATTCTTGCCTGGAGAATTCCAAGGACAGAGGAACCTGGTTTGCTACAGTCCTTGGAATTGCAGAGTCAGACACGACTGAGCATGCATGACACACAGCAGAGTAAAGCTCAGAATCTCCAAAAGGTGGAATCGGAAAGGACTTTCAAAGTTGACTGGACTGGGAAGCCTCGCAGGCTACAGTCCATGGGGTCACAAAGAGTCAGATATACCAGAGCAACTAACACTTTCACTTTTCCAAGTTGACTAATTCAAATATTTATTTCACAGGATACAAATCTCAAGTCACAGAGCTACTTTAATACCCTGCATCAGTTCAGTTCAGTTCAGTTCAGTTCAGTTCAGTTCAGTCGCTCAGTCGTGTCCGACTCTTTGCGACCCCATGAATCACAGCATGCCAGGCCTCCCTGTCCATCACCAACTTCCGGAGTTCACTCAAACTCATGTCCACAGAGTCGGTGATGCCATCCAGCCATCTCATTCTCTAGTAATAAATGATATTGCTAATAAAATAATTTATGATTTAATAATATTAGTAACAGTAATTTCTGCTCCATAACATATACTAGATCAAATGTCTTAAATGATATTGTAGGTGTCTGAAAAAAATTTCTATGCATTTAAAAAAATAATTTATATATTTATAAATATATATGTTTATAAAAAAAGAAGTAGATTCCCTAGGATCATTTTATTAAAACTAAGTATAGAAAGTCAGCTATCACTGAAATTATGTACTGCTGCTGCTGCTGCTAAGTCACTTCAGTCGTGTCCGACTCTGTGTGACCCCATAGACGGAAGCCCACCAGGCTCCCCTATCCCTGGGATTCTCCAGGCAAGAACACTGGAGTGGGTTGCCATTTCCTTCTCCAATGTGTGAAAGTGAAAAGTGAAAGTGAAGTCGCTCAGTCGTGTCCAACCCTTAGCGACCCCATGGACTGCAGCCTACCAGGCTCCTCCATCCATGGGATTTTCTAGGCAATAGTACTGGAGTGGCTTGCCATTGCCTTCTCCGGAAATTATGTACATATGGATCAAATACTCTTAGCAATCTGTCTTTTGAAGACATTATTTTTCTTTTATGTAAACATCTAAATAGAATTGGAGAATTTGACATAACTGTGAGAGCACAACATATATGTAATTAACTTTGACAGTACACGTGTCAGACTGCAATAGCAATTTTAATCAATTTGAAAGATATTTGATCCCCAATACTCAAATTGTGCTCCTGAAATCTGGTATTCCAACAAGATCATAAGCTTGATTCTAGCAGAATTTCATATTTGCACTATATTTTGACATTCTAAATCTATAATACTTGAAAGAAAATCAAAGTTTATTTCCTTTTAATTCCATAATTATCTGTCACTCTAAATCTTGGCTGCACATCAGAATCATCCCATAAGCATGAAAAAAAAAATACTGGTATGTGGGTTTTAGCCAGAGTTTCTGATTTAGATGTCTGGGGTGTGACTACGGGTAATAAGATTAAAAAGAAATCTCTCCTGGGCATTTGAATGTGCAGCCAAAACTGAGATCAGTTACCCAAATTTATTTAACAGAACCACTGATATGACATACATATATACACCAACATTTTGCTTACATCAACAGTTTAAAATATAATATATAAGGTTAGTATCTTTTTCTATGTTTATATGAACTAAGTCACTATTTCCTTTCACTATAAATACTGGAGTCAGAAAGTCTCTACTTCATTTACAATCTCCTCTGTCATCTGGATATATACTAATGCTTATCCAGTTTATTGTGCATCAGCTGTTGACTTGTAAATGTAGGAGAAATAAATGCAACTGCTCTTCTTTGGAGAGAATATAGTGATAGAATCACATTTCCTCCATGTGGAACATGGAAATACAATGAGATAGTGTTCCTATTTACCATCTTTCCCCTTGGCTATGTCCACATTAGAGAAACATAGATTGTTACAATTTGATTTTATCCTTTTCAAAGCTATATTGATGTTTTCAGATAAGCTACTGAACACAACACACCACATCAAAGAAAGAAAAATTGACTATAAGATTAGAATGTGAAATCACAAAAGATCCATAATTACACAGTGGTTTAGTTAGACACAATCCATTTAGGACTCCAGACAAAGGCTGTCAACACTGTAGTTTGCATGACTTGTTGAAATGTGGCTCAGTGAGTCAGTGGCTACTTTTAACTGGCTCAAACAAAGAAGATTAATAACAGTAATTTAAAATGAAGATTTACAATACAATTGCTCTCTATATTTCTTATGTTTAAGAGCTGTAGGAATTGTACTGAGCCTTTCAGAATTATGGGTGGTTTCAATATTTCCCAATTCCTTAACATTTATATTCACAGAAAGAAATTTCATCATTTTCCAATGCATCCATGCAACAAAAGCCTGGTTAACAGGAAAGTGATTCTTTCATAACTGAAAGCTTCCAGCCTCAAGTAAAATGAAGCACTTAATTTTGCCAGGTCTCCTATAGGTTTTTTTGTATATACATTGTGTTAAACCTTCCAAAAGTTAAGTTCCTTTAAGTCACAATTACTTGACTAATTAAAAAATTTTTTTTACAAAGTGTTAGTCACTCAGTTGTATCTGACACTTTGTGATCCTGTGGAATGTAGCCGGCTAGACTCCTCTGTCCATGGAATTCTCCAGGCAGAATACTGGAGTGAGTAGCCATTCCCTTCTCCAGGGGATCTTCCCAATCTAGGGAGAAAATTAAGGTCTCCTTCATTGAAGGCAGATTCTTTACCATATGAACCACCAAGGAAGTTGATAAACATTTGCCACAAACACCTTGTTATAAATTCAGGTAGACTTGGGTTCCCCAGGTGGTGCTAGTGGTAAAGAACCTGCCTGCTGATGCAGGAGGCATAAGAGACACGGGTTTGACCCCATGGTTGGGAAGGTCCCTTGAAGGAGGGTATGGCAAACCACTTCAGTGTTCTTGCCTGGAGAATCCCCTGAACAGAGGTGCCTGGAGGGCTATAGTCCATAGGGTCACAAAGAATCGGATGTGACTGAAGTGACTTAGCACAAAGCATGAACAGACCTTGTATTCATCCTTGGCCTATTTGCTGTCATATCTATTCCTTGCTCCTGTTTTCTATGATGTATTGGGGTGGGCATAAACTACTAAGCAGAACTTTTTCCCAGGACCCATCTGCTTGTTGGTTTCTGTTTGAAACATGCCATGAGGACACTGGGTGGGAAATGCTAGGCAGGAAAAAGGAGGAACTTCTTTCCCTCTACTTCCCTAATCCCAGAGAAGACTCCTCAGCTCCCTTCTGCAGTGTTGCACTTCATATATGCCTCAATCATTTTCCTCATTATACTCTTTCACAATAAATACAACTAATACAATAGACTAGGGGATTTTTTAAAAAGAGGAGGTTAATCTCATTTGTCTCTGTCTCTTCAGAAGGTAGTATTCTGCAAGTCACAAAATATATTTAATAAGATGTTGGTGAATGAAAACTTGATGAGGCAGGCTATTGTATTAATCACCAGATTGATTTCCCAATCATAATTCTATACTATTATAATCTGTACTAGAGGTGTAGAAATGCCAAGATTTCTACATCATTTTTATATTTTCAGTTGGTTTTGTTTTTCAAGCTTGTAGAGCCAGGACAAAAAAATGAGTCAGGATTAGGGAAGGGAAAGGATTCAAGAAAATTGGTCTACAAGTCATTCTATTATAACACATTCCTCTAGAACATAAGTGGCATCATTCTATTTTGATATATATGAGAAGGCTCTGTGTCTGGAAATTCTATGTTTACATCTTCATTTTGCCATTCAGGATCTATGAGCAAACTCTTGAAGTTTCAGTTTTGTCATCACCTAAATTTGAGTAAAACTGCTTGCTATATCTATATTCTGGGTTTTTTGATGAAATGAATGAAATCATTAAGGAGCTTTTGAACTGTGGTGCTGGAGAAGACTACTGAGAGTCCCTTGGACTGCAAGGAGATCCAACCAGTCCATTCTAGAGGAGATCAATCCTAGGTGTTCATTGGAAGGACTGATGCTAAAGCTGAAACTCCAATACTTTGGCCACCTCATGCAACGAGTTGACCCACTGGAAAAGACTCTGATGCTGGGAGGGATTGGGGGTGGGAGGAGAAGGGGACGACAGAGAATAAGGTGGCTGGATGGCATCACCAACTCTGTGGACATGAGTTTGAGCAAACTCCGGGAGTTGGTGATGGACAGCAAGGCTTGGCGTGCTGTGATTCATGGGGTCGCAAAGATTCGGACACGACTGAGCGACTGAATTGAACTGAACTGAACTGAATTTTTATTATACTGTTCATGACAGTGTGAAAGTGCAAAATGATAGGATACTGAAAGAGGAACTGCCCAAGTGAGTAGGTGCCCAATATGCTACTGGAGATCATTGGAGAAATAACTCCAGAAAGAATGAAGGGATAGAGCCAAAGCAAAATCAGTACGCAGTTGTGGATGTGACTGGTGATAGAAGCAAGTTCCAATGATGTAAAAAGCAATATTGCATAGGAACCTGGAATGTTAGGTCCATGAATCAAGGCAAATTGGAAGTGGTCAAACAGGAGATGGCAAGAGAGAACGTGGACATTCTAGGAATCAGTGAACTAAAATGGACTGGAATGGGTGAATTTAACTCAGATGACCATTATATCTACTACTGTGGGCAGGAATCCCTTAGAAGAAATGGAGTAGCCATCATGGTCAACAAGAGTCTGAAATGCAGTACTTGGATGCAATCTTAAAAATGACAGAATGATCTCTGTTCTTTTCCAAAGCAAACCATTCAATATCACAGTGATCCAAGCCTACGCCTCAACCAGTACCACTGAAGAAGCTGAAGTTGAATGGTTCTATGAAGACCTAAAAGACTTTTTAGAACTAACACCCAAAAAAGATGTCCTTTTCATCATAGGGGACTGGAATGCAAAAAGTAGAAAGTCAAGAAACACCTGGGGCAACAGGCAAATATGGCCTTGGAATATGGAATGAAGCAGGGCAAAGGCTAATAGAATTTTGCCAAGAGAATGCACTGGTCATAGCAATCACCCTCTTCCAACAACAGAAGAGAAAACTCTACACATGGACATCACGAGATGGTCAACACCGAAATCAGACTGATTATATTCTATGCAACCAAAGATGGAGAAGCTGTATACAGTTAGCAAAACAAGAGTGGCTCAGATCATGAACTCCTTATTGCCAAATTCAGACTTAAATTGAAGAAAGTAGGAAAAACCACTTGACCATTCAGATATGAACTAAATCAAATCCCTTACGATTATACAATGGAAGTGAGAAATAGATTTAAGGGACTAGATCTGATAGAGTGCCTGATGAACTCTGGACGGAGGTTCGTGACATTGTACAGGAGACAGGGATCAAGACCATCCCCATGGAAAAGAAATGCAAAGAAGCAAAATGGCTGTCTGGGGAGGCCTTACAAATAGCTGTGAAAAAAAAGAAGGGAAAAGCAAAGGAGAAAAGGAAAGGTATAAGCATATGAATGCAGAGTTCTAAAGAATAGCAAGGAGAGATAAGAAAGCCTTCCTCAGTGATCAATGCAAAGAAATAGAGGAAAACAACAGAATAGGAAATACTAGAGATCTCTTCAAGAAAATAGGAGATACCAAAGGAACACTTCATGCAAAGAAGGGCTTGATAAAGGACAGAAATGATAGGGACCTAACAGAAGCAGAAGATATTAACAAGAGGTTGCAAGTATACACAGAAGAACTGTACAAAAAAGATCTTCATGACACAGATAATCACCATGGTGTGATCACTCACCTAGAGCCAGACATACTGGAATGTGAAGTCATATGGGCCTTCGAAAGCATCACTAGGAACAAAGCTACTGGAGGTGATGGAATTCCACTTGAGCTATTTAAATCCTAAAAGATGATGCTGTGAAAGTGCTGCACTCAATATGCCAGCAAATTTAGAAAACTCAGCAGTGGCCACAGGACTGGAAAAGGCCAATTTTCATTCCAATCACAAAGAAAGACATTGCCAAAGAATGCTGAAACTACCACACAATTGCACTCATCTCACATGCTAGTCAAGTCATGCTCAAAATTCTCCAAGCCAGGCTTCAGCAGTATATGAACCATGAACTTCCAGATGTTCAAGCTGGTTTTAGAAAAGGCAGAGGAAAAAGAGATCAATTTGCAAACATGTGCTGGATCATCAAAAAAGCAAGAGAGTTCCAGAAAAACATCTATTTCTGCTTTATTGACTATGCCAAATCCTTTGACTCTGAGGATCACAATAAACTGTGGAAATTCTTCAAGAGATGGGAATAGCAGACCACCTGACCTGCCTCTTGGAAACCTATATACAGGTCAGGAAGCAACAGTTAGAACTGGACATGGAACAACAGACTGGTTCCAAATAGGAAAAGGAGCATGTCAAGGCTGTATATTGTCACCCTGCTTATTTAACTTGTATGCAGAGTACATCATGAGGAACGCTGGTCTGGAAGAAGCACAAGCTGGAATCAAGATTGCTGGGAGAAATATCAATAACCTCAGATATGCAGATGACACCACCCTGATGGAAAAAATTGAAGAAGAACTAAAGAGCCTCTTGACGAAAGTGAAAGAGGAGAGTGAAAAAGCTGACTTAAAGCTCAACATTCAGAAAACAAAGATCATGGCATCTGGTCCCATCACTTCATGGAAAATAGATGGGGAAACAGTGTGAACAGTGTCAGACTTTATGTTTTTGGGCTCCAAAATCACTGCGGATGCTGATTGCAGCCATGAAATTAAAAGATGCTTACTCCTTGGAAGGAAAGTTATGACCAACGTAGATAGCTATTAGAAAGCTGAGACATTACTTTGCCAACAAAGGTCGGTCTATTCAATGCTACAGTTTTTCCAGTGGTCATGTATGGATGTGAGAGTTGGACTATAAAGAAAGCTGAGCACCGAAGAATTGATGCTTTTGAACTGTGGTGTTGAAGAAGCCTCTTAATAGCTTCTTGGACTGCAAGGAGATCCAACCAGTCGATTCTAAAGTACATCAGTCCTGGGTGTTCATTTGAAGGACTGATGATAAAGCTGAAACTACTTTGGCCATCACACGCAAAGAATTGATTCATTGGAAAGAGACTCTGATGCTGGGAGGGATTGAAGGCAGGAGGAGAAGGGGACGATAGAAGATGAGATGGCTGGACGGCATCACCGACTCGATGGACATGAGTTTGAGTGAACTCCGGGAGTTGGTGATGGACAGGGAGGCTCGGCATGCTGCGATTCATGGGGTCACAAAGAGTCAGTCATGACTGAGCGTCTGAAATGAAGTGAACTGAATTTTTATAATATTCTTATATTATAAAGCAGTATATACAAGATGGGCTTCCCTGGTCTCAGATGGTAAAATATCTGCCTGCAGTGCAGGAGACCCAGGTTTGATCCCTGGGTCAAGAAGACCCCTTGGAGAATGTAATAGCAACCCACTGCAGTATTATGCCTGGAGAATTCCAAGGACAGAGGAGCCTAGCAGGCTACAGTCTATGGAATCACAAAGAACTGGATATGACTGAGTGACTAACACTCACATATATGAGATATTAAGGTAAGGTCTTACAATTACTTGGCTCAGCCTTACTGCTGGTAGGATTCTGATCACAGCCATTTTAACTTGTCTTTTATTCTTAGTTTCTGTGCCCAGCATCTGTTTTATTCTTTACTTTCAATGCAGTTTCAATAGGTTTAGTGCCTAGACCATCCTGGCTTGAAAACTGTTTTACTTCTTTGTCCATTGTAGCATGTGGAGGAAAGGTCCTGCCTCTTTCCCATTTAGTTCTTTAAAGTCATTTATTGTAATCTGAAATTTTTGTGGCTGGCTGTGGCAGTCTGTTATTAAATCTTCCTGCTTCCTTACCTTAATCTCTGCTTATTATTTTCTGCTAGAAGATCTCTAAAGATGAATTTCTGCTGAGATCTCTGCTTGTTGCCTGCTCTTCAATATCCATGAGTTAAGTCTGTTCACTTGTGTTCCCTCCTATTACTGGAATAGCTAAAGCTAAATACTCAAAGCTGGAATAGCTCCCCACTACTTCCTTCACCCTATAGTGAATCTAATTATCAAAACTTGCATTCCTCATCTAGGGTTAGGCCATCTCCTCCTGTAGTCAAACCCTGATTAAAAAAAGAAAAAGCATCATCATAATAAAGAAGTACTAAGCAGCAAACATTTATTGAACACTTAATTACATAGCAGACATTGTACTACATGTTTTCTATGGATCATCTCATTTGACCTTGACAACGAACTGAAATCTGCAATGACACAGGTTAAATATCAGAACTAAGAGAAAGCTATGAACTTATAGTTTCATGCTTCAAAAAACTTCCAGAAAATAAATCTATTCAAACAATTAATTGGTCAAAATATTCCCTTATTAAGGAGACTAGGTTGTTTCGTTCTCAGAACAATATATATCATAACACAGAGAGACTGCTTGCTTATCAACTGACCTGAAAACTTTCCCCTCAATATAACCACCAGTAATAAATTACTACATCACACATTGATGTCAACTTCAAATTCACATTTACCAAGAGCACTGCCAATGACTGAACAACAATGGCATTTGCCATCTGCCTCTGTGGAGACTGAAGCCCTGGCTGCTACAGCTATTGACCTTCAACAACCCCTGAGGGAGTTCAGGGCAGAGTGAGGCACTCTGTGCTCCAGGGGCAGGGAATCTGATGGGACAGGTCTTTAGATGGTTGGATGTTTTTAGGAACAGATTTTATGATCTCAATCCTTGCATCTCCTCATATCTAGAGAAACACTAAATCACTTCATGGTGACATCAGATCCTCATGACTAACAAAAAACCTTTTGCAAAATAAGTGCTTAATGGTATTGAACTCCCCTTTCTCTAAAACTTTATATATTGACCTTCCCTTCTCAGAGCTATCTGAGACGCTGTCTCCCAGGCTGCAGTCCTCACTTTGCCCCAAATAAAACTTAACTCTCAACTTTTGCATCTTTTTAGTTGACACTAACCAGTAGCCATGAAATTAAAAGACGCTTACTCCTTGGAAGGAAAGTTATGACCAAACTTGATAGTATATTAAAAAGCAGAGACATTACTTTGCCAACAAAGGTCCGTCTAGTCAAGGCAATGGTTTTTCCCGTGGTCATGTATGGATGTGAGAGTTGGACTGTGAAGAAGGCAGATCGTTGAAGAATCGATGCTTTTGAACTGTGGTGTTGGAGAGGACTCTTGAGAGTCCCTTATACTGCAAGGAGATCCAACCAGTCCTTTCTAAAGGAAATCAATCCTGGATGTTCATTGGAGGGACTGATGCTAAAGCTGAAACTGCAATACTTTGGCCACCTCATGCGACGAGTTGACTCACTAGAAAAGACTCTGATGCTGGGAAAGGTTGGGGGCGGGAGGAGAAGGGGACAACGGAGAATGAGATGGCTGGATGGCATCACCGACTCTGTGGACATGAGTTTGAGTGTACTCTGGGAGTTGGTGATGGCCAGGGAGGCCTGGTGTGCTGTGATTCATGGGGTCGCGGAGAGTCGGACACGACTGAGCGACTGAACTGAACTGAACTGAACAGGAAATGTGCTCAGTTTATGGATTAGAGGATAATATAGGCACTAGATCTTAGGATGAAAGTGGTAATTGAAAGTGATACACGGGGTCAGGCAAAATGTAAAACAAATTTTTCAACTAGAATTAGGGCCACAACTAGGTTTATACTTTGTGTGGTTAGAAAAGTGTGTGAGTCCTGGACAGTGCAATCATGCCACCACAAACGTAAAAGCAAATTAGGCTTTTGTGCCCAGAAAGAGGCCCTCTTTCTTCCAGTGAGACATAGCCCTCACCAAGGTACACAACATTGTTAGAAGACTGAATCACTCCCTCCTTCAGGTGGGTGACTGTGCAGTGCGCACAATGGACCACCCGACAGGGGCGCCCTAAGCCTTGAAATATTTCACATATCCTGATTTACAGAGATGATTAGTTCTATTCTCAGAAGCACAGTTGTATCTTTAGAACTGGGGATAGAATGAATAGTGGGGCAGAAAAGCAGACAGGTAATTGTATTTTATTTGAATGGGGTCAATGTGGAGAGCCTATCTATGTGGAGTAAAGTATGTGGGCTTTGTGAGAATTCATTTTTTTCACTTTGGTGTAGACAGTGTTTTCATTTATTTCTAGCTTTCTCTACTATTAGGCACTTTATATCTATATATCCATCTATATTTACTTATACGTTATACTCAATAATACTCCATGAAATTAAACATCATAGATTTCTAACACTAAAGAAATGCTTCAGGAAACAATTATAAGTTGTTCCCCTACCACAGAACTTAAACACCATGTTTTATATTTTTACAAAAATATTTTAAATCCATGAATGAGAACAAAATTAAGATCAAAGTCTCATGTGTGAAACAAGTGAAGAAATCAAACAGAAACCAAGCTTCATTATCTACTAAAATAAAAAAAACATCAAATAGCAATGGCAAGGCTTAATCATTGACAAATTAAGTATCAATTAAAAGACTACACACATCATGAATTTCTTTTCTATTTTCAGACCCATTTTAAAATAAGAAATACTTCCTTTTCTCTCTATATTATTTCTCATTAAGTACAGCCATTTCTATCAATGGCAACAATATGCACATCATTTTGGGAGAAGAGAGTTTTGTCTGATTTTTCCACAGCTTTAGACTCAGGTCACCATTTGGGGGTAAGAGTACAACTGAAGAAATATATTGTAATTCATAGTGCATCATAACAGGAGGCTCATGATGCTGATTTATGTTATTACTTATATTAATGCTGACCACTTGAATAGGGTGGAGTCTGCCAGGTTTCCCTAATGTATGGTGCTTTCCTATTGTAACAATAAGTATCTTGTGAGGAGACTACTTGAGATTTTGTAAAATGTTTTATCTTTATCAAAATTTAACTCCTAATTATATCAACCAAGTCTATAATATACATGCATATTTTTCACATATTTCAAGGTGTGGTCCCAGTAAATTTCTAGGTATAACATAGCTGATTTAAAGGTAAATGCAGACACAATTTTATAACATGTTTACAAATCTCTGGACTATAAAAATTGTACCAATTTGCTTTCTCATCTCAATGCTTGACAGTTTTGTTTTCCTGTAGTTTTGCAAACAGAATGTGGTACCAAACTTAAAAATTTTTACCAGTCTGATGGGTGGGTAAAAATATCTCAGTCACTTTAACATGCATTTCTCTAACGAGGAATGAAGTCAAACATTCTTCAATGTGCTTAATATATTTAAAAATCAACTTTCTGTGTGTGTGTGTATGAATGAATATCTGTTCTAGCTTTTTGTCCATTTTTGCTTTGAAGGCATTTTGTTTCTTTGTTTCTTTGTTTTGTTTTGTGTCCCTGGAATTTTCAGAAATCTTTAATTATAGAAATAATGATTCTTTTATCTGTTATATACCTGCTGATATTTTCTATCAGTTTGATACTTGTATTTTATTTCCATGTGAAAGGTTTTTTATTATATGTATTCAAATGTATTGTTATATTCTTTCATGCATATGAATTATAATGAAAAATAGATCATTCCTCTCTACCAAGGTTATAGAGGAATTCAGATTTTTTTTTTTTAATTTAGATTGCTGATTGACATGGTGTTTATGCTTTATTATGGTGTGAGGAATGGATCCAATTATATATTTTTCCAAATGACTAAGCAATTATTATTATTACAACTAGGACGGTGATTTTAAGATGTCACTCTGTTATCTCAAACATCCATTTATTCTTGTTATTTATCTCTGTACATCCTATTTCATTTCATTGTCTGTTTATCCATGATCTACTATTGCACTCTTCTAATTATAGAGCTTTATTGGAAAGACTGATGCTAAAGCTGAAACTCCAATACTTTGGCCACCTCATGCGAAGAGTTAACTCACTGGAAAAAGACTATGATGCTGGGAGGGATTGGGGGCAGGAGGAGAAGGGGATGACAGAGAATGAGATGGCTGAATGGCATCACCGACTCTGTGGACATGAGTTTGAGTGAACTCCGGGAATTGGTGATGGACAGGGAGGCCTGGCGTGCTGTGGTTCATGGGGTCGCAGAGTCAGTCGGACACAACTGAGCAACTGAACTGAACTGAACTGACTGATACTATGTTTCATTGAAATAGTAAGCCTAGTTCTCTCTTACAGCTTTTTTTTTTGGCATTATTATCCTGGTATGTTTATTCTCTGTGTGAGGCTCTCGATCCATCTTATGTTAATGCATTTCAAAGTATCAGTATACTTCCCATTAAGTTTTGAAGCACAATTATTAACTAAAGTTGACTTTTGTTTTTCTTAGTTTTTTCTTTTAGTGAAAAATTTAAATACTATGAAGAATATAAATTGCATGTGCTCTTCTGTATAACACATCATATTTTCTCTCAGTCTCTCTCTTCACACACATGCTCACGCAGTAAAATAAAAAAAGAAAAAAAACTTCTTGTTTTATCTAAAATATCTGAAGAATAACCTTATTACCAAGCATCTTCTGAACTGCAAAGAATACCTAAAGTCAAAGCAATCTCCATATATCAATTCCTCCCTTCTCATCATTAACATCTCATAAATGCCCAGAGCCTCAACTGTTATTGCTAAATGTAACATAAAATATCATGCTTCAGTGACTGCAAGCAATATCAAAATGTCACATATATCTAGTCTAAATTTCAATATAATGTTAGTTAAGAGCAGCTATTACTATTAAAGAATGAGAATCCTGGATGATAAATACTTTACCTGTAATAAGATAATTTCCAAATGATTTATTAAAAATGAAGTAATGAATTCAAGCAAAGTAGATCACTATTCATCTACAATCACTTAGTGAAGAGAAATAGTGACTATAATTACTGTCAAATAGGTTCAGTATCTGTCCAATAGCCTTTGCATGTTATTGATATCTATTTTATTAGGGTATATAAAACATGGTACATGTTCATTAATTTCTTTAATTAAAAGAATTCAGATCTGTATTCTATTAAGAAAGGACTAAAAAACAAATTGAATATAAGTATAATGTGTTTTTCTTTTAAATCATATCCAAGATTTAATACCACCTGATTAAACACTTTATGGTGAATACATTTATACTTTTATATGCTAAAAAAATTATAGATATTATCCTCAAATAAATTAACAAGGAGCTACAATTTTATATTTTAAAAAATTAGCATTTCTCCTCTACCACACACAATCTCTGGATTAGACACATAAATTTTTCATAATTTTTCCTTTTTATGATTTATTCAAGGGCTTTCTAGGTGACACAGTGGTAAAGAATCTGTTGACCAATGCTGGTGATACAGGAGATGCCAGTTCAATTCCTGGGTCAGGAATATGCCCTGGGGAAGGAAATGGCACCCCAACCAGTATTCTTGCCTGGAAAATCCCATGGACAGAGGAGCCTGGCAGGCTATAGTCCATGGGGTGGTGAACAGTCGGTCACAAATGAAGTGTTGAGCACAGCACATATCATTGAATCAACGTGCTCCTTTGCTTTGTTTTTTAAATACTTTCCAAACAAAGTGGTGGGGGGGGGGGGAGGGAGAAAAGGAAAAACTGTTTGCCTCTCTTTGGTTCACATCTCTAGCTCCTACCCTGCCAATTTTGCTCTCTTCATAAACCTACTCCACGCACTCACACTTGCTCAGTCAGTTCGTACTTGAAGGGACAACATATGTGCACTGACTCTTTTTTATCCTAATTTCTCTTCCTGAAGATAATCACATTGGGAGATTTAGCTTCTATTGTAGCCCCTGTTTCATTTAGTTTCCAGATGGCGTAGACTCCTGGAACCATCATTGGAATTTACTCCTTGGGACAGTTAACCCAATTTCCTTTCCAGAGAATTACATCCATGGAGACATTCAGCCCCAAGATGTAGGTATCAGAGATGGAAGCTAGCAAAAGAGGAGGGGAAATGACTGAGTGATTATGATTGAGTGAAATGACTCAGATATCAAGACCGAGTCTTACTAAGGAACCAAAACCCTTAAGAAACTATGCTTCTTGCTACATGAGCAGAGTTATGCATGAGTGTATATTTCCTATTCCCTTGTTTTAAATTATATTTGCAATAGTATCCACAGAACCACAGACAAGGAAGGTGCCTTACAGAGTATCTAATAACTTTAATGCTAGGGAGGGGAAACTGCATCACAGACAAATAAAACAGCCCGACAAAATCTCTCAGATACTTGGTGGGTGGCTGTGCTGTGACCAGAAATTAAGTCTTTGAATTCCCTGAACAGTGACCTTGCTTATTCAGTGTGTTTAGTAGCTACTGGGGGAAATTCCCCCATGAAATGTTAGTACCAAGTGCTTTTCATGGTTACACCTCCTTTTGAAATATATAACAGATTAAAAACAAAAGGAACAGGTTAGGTGAAAGTTCATTCAGTGGTTTATCAAAAATAATTCTAGGGATTACTATAAGATACTTTTCTTTCATTCTTGTATAGTCCATCCTTATCTGGTTTTCTTACTATTAAACTTCATCTCTCATAATATTGGCTGTGTAAGATATATGTTCTCATTGAAATGACCTAGTAGTGATTAGGAAAACCAGTGAAACTTTTCAAAAGCTTTCCTCATCAATTTTTTTTTAATTCATTGAAAAATTTATTATAGAATCCTTTGGGAATTTAATTTTCATCTAGATTAAATACTTGATTGCAATAAGTTTTCCTCTGTAGGACATATAGACTGAATACTCAGTGCTTTCTTCTCTAGGGAGGGTGAGATCAACCTGTTAATTGTACAAATGGAGCAGGCAGGGATAGAATAATCATATATAGAGAATAAATGATGAAAAGATAAAAAGAGCTGGCAAGAGTAACATAAATGTATACAGAAAACAAATATTTGCTGTGGGTTTGTCATATATAGCTTTTATTATGTTGAGAAATGTTCCTTCTATTCCCGCCTTCTGGAAGGTTTTACCATAAATGGATGCTGAATTTTGTCGAAGGCTTTCTCTGCATCTATTGAGATAATCATATGGTTTTTATTTTTCATTTTGTTAATGTGGTGAATTACATTGATTGATTTGCGGATATTGAAGAATCTTTGCATCCCTGGGATAAAGCCCACTTGGTCATGATGTATGATCTTTTTAATGTGTTGTTGGATTCTGATTGCTAGAATTTTGTTAAGGATTTTTGCATCTATGTTCATCAGTGATATTGGCCTGTAGTTCTCTTTTTTTGTGGCATCTTTGTCAGGTTTTGGTATTAGGGTGATGGTGGCCTCATAGAATGAGTTTGGAAGTTTACCTTCCTCTGCAATTTTCTGGAAGAGTTTGAGTAGGATAGGTGTTAACTCTTCTCTAAATTTTTGGTAGAATTCAGGTGTACTGCCATACAATCCAGCAATCGCACTCCTGGGCATACACACCGAGGAAACCAGAATTGAAAGAGACACATGTACTACAATGTTCACCGCAGTACTATTCATAATAGCCAGGACATGGAAGCAACCTAGATGTCCATCTGCAGAGGAATGGATAAGAAAACTGTGGTATATATACACAATGGAGTATCACTCAGCAATCAAAAAGAATAAATTTGAATCAGTTCTAACGAGGTGGATGAAACTGGAGCCTATTATACAGAGTGTAGTAAGCCAAAAGAAAGACACCAGTACAGCACACTAATGCATATATATGAAATTTAGAAAGATAGTAACTATAACCCTGTATACAAGACAGCAAAAGAGACACAGATGTATAGAACAGTCTTTTGGACTCTGTGGGAGAGGGTGAGCATGGGATGATTTGGGAGAATGGCATTTAAACATGTATATTATCATATGTGAAACGAATTGCCAGTCCAGGTTTGATACATGATACAGGATACTTGTGGCTGGTGTACTGGGATGAACCAGAGGGATGGGATGGGGAGGGAGGTTGGAGGGGGGTTCAAGATGGGAAACACATGTACACCCGGGGCAGATTCATGTCAATGTATGGCAAAACCAATACAATAATGTAAAGTAATTAGCCTCCAATTAAAATAAATTAAAAAAAAGAAAAGAAAAAAGAAGAAAACAAATGGTGAAGAGCAAGGATAAAAATGTTTCTGAAATGTTAGTAAAAAGACAGTTACATCTTGCATTTAAATTTTTTCCCAATATAACAAACAAGGCTTGAACTGAGACAACTATGGAGGAACTACAAGCTATTTCAGAGAAATGTTAGGTGATTCCATTTATTGGAGAACTATAGTTCTGTAGCCTCTTTGGAAAAATGAAAGGCCACTTTATGCTCCACTTCAGACCCACAAAAAGTAAAACACATGACTTCCTATAACAAGAGAAACAGGACATGGTTTTAGCCAGGACAAGAACAAAACTGTGTTAATATCAATCTCTGCATTTCAAAACAGAATGTCTTCATATCATAAGAAAGGCTTCAAGAGTAGAGAGTGAGTTAGTATCTAAAATCTAAAGTATCTAAGATCTTTCATTTATAGTTCAAGGATAAAATTTATGCTTGGGAACATATGGAACATTTGCTCATGGGGGAAACTGCTCAGTCATCAAGATTCTGGTACTTAATGAAGTGCATTGAGGCAGACATACCATAAAGCTAAAGGTCAAGTTTCAGAATCCACTACAAAGACTATTTAGCACACTATCAAATTCTATAATTTCATTTTTTCCTTTTTTCTCTTAAAGAAGACCTCAAAATAGTTTTTTTTTTTCAATCCCCAAGTTTTTATTCAAACATATATCTGCTCTGGAAGCTGAGTATGAAGTATATGAGATGTTCTATCATCCCTAACTTATTGAAAATTAGCTTACTGCTTGCTGAGCACCATCTTGTCTTACTGTATCAGGCATCTAGAGGTCATATGTGCCCACAAACTGAAATTTCAGCACTAAATATTTCAGGAAAATACAAACTCTTCTAAAAACCATAACTTCTCAAGTACAGAGTGGCATTCTTCCATGTCAGCATGGAATAGGGTATGACTCTGGCACATTCTCAGAGAAGGCAATGCCACCCCACTCCAGTACTCTTGCCTGGAAAATCCCTTGGATGGAGGAGCCTGGTAGGCTGCAGTCCATGGGATCACTGAGTCCGACACGACTGAGTGACTTCACTTTCACTTTTCACTTTCATGCATTGGAGAAGGAAATGACAACCCACTCCAGTGTTCTTGCTTGGATAATCCCAGGGATGGGGGAGCTTGGTGGGCTGCCATCGATGGGGTCTCACAGAGTCAGACACAACTGAAGTGACTTAGCAGCAGCAGCATGGCACATTCTTGGCCAAAGACTATAAAAGAGAGTTAAAACTTTGTTAGTTTTAACTAGCTCTTTGGGAGTCCCAAAGAGCTCCCAAGGCCAAGGCCACCTCCAAACAGCTCAACTAGGAGCAGGATTGGGTTGGTGAAATGTGGCTCTATCGTAAGTAGAAGCTGAAGTGGTTTATTTATAAGAGTCTTTTGAAAAGATGAAACCAAACTTGAGGCATGCTAGTGGTGCAAAACATACTATTAATGTGGATCTCCAAAATGGTATTTCCTTAAAATATGCATGGTAAAATTTAATATAAATTTATATTAGTTTGGGAAGTGGTAATGTTGGAAAGATACAGACAGGTAAGGAGAATAGGAGGTATGCTTTGGAAGAAGAATGCCTAGACTCAAACTTTGACTTAAAGACTTCCTTGGTGATCCAAAAGTTAAGAATCCATCTGCCAATGCAGGGGACATGGGTTCGATCCCTGGTCTGGGAAGATTTCACATGCCCCAGAGCATAAGCCCTCACATCACAACTACTAAGCCCACAATCTAGAGCCCACGTTCTGCTACAAGAGAAGCCACGGCAATGAGAAGCCTACACACTGCAATGAAAAGTAGCCTTACTCACTGTGATTAGAGAAAGTTGACACACAACAATGAAGACCCAGCACAACCATAAATAAATTAATTAAAAAAGAAAAACAACTTGACTCAAACCTTGACTGCATCATTTACTTGGGATAGCAAATTGGTACAGTGACCTTATCATCTTTCACCTTTTTTTCATTTTAAAAATGGAATTAATTACAACACTTATCTCATGAAGATGTTGGATCAAGTAAACTGAAATATGTAAAGCACTTGGCATAGTGATTGAATCATTGTGAGAACTCAGTAAATGTTAGCTATTATCATGATGATGATGATCATTAAAATAGGCTAGAAAGCAGATAAAAATTGAAGATATACTTAATAGATACTTGGGTCTTAGAGATTAATTTTGATGTGTGGTGAAAGATATGGAGGAGTCTGAGATGACTTCAGATTTTCAAGAATCACTAACAGACATAAGCAATACCCTAAGAGGTAAGGAGGTATGGGAGAAGCAAAGGGAGCGATCATGTACCATTTTAGGTCATATGTTGACTTTGAAGGAAGCAAGAACATATAGAAAGCAAAGAAATAAAATATTTGACTTTGAAGCTCTGGAGTTAGTCAAATGTTGAGACAGATATTGGGAAATTATCAACAAACTATGTATGAAAAAAATGTGTCAAGAATGAATTCTAATGCTTATGATGTGAGAGACAAAATAAATCATGGAGGAGCCTTGGAAAGAACTCAGAGAATTTAGATAAGATTCAAGAGAAAGAGATTTCATAGAAGGCATAGTCAGTAGCACATTGTAAGAGAAAGACTGAGAAGTACCTGCTGGATGTCCCAACCCACAGACCCTTTGTAATCCTCATAAGATAAATTTCAATACAGTATCCTGGGTGACAGAAAGATTACACTGGATAGAGTAATAATCTGAAGGTAAGTAAGTAGACACAATCAATGAAGACTACTCTATCTAAAATTTAGACTGTTGAATAAAAGTGAGAACTAGTGCAACATATGGAAGACAGGGGGTTAAGTGAAGACATATTTCTTCTGTGTGGGCTTACTTACCTGGCAGTTTATATGACAGAAGTGACGTCAGAGTGGTTATAGGCTGAGGAAAGAGTCAGTAGGAAAGAGGGTTCAAAGAATGAGGAAAGAAATGTGGTTATTTACATGTTTCTATCTATGGCTGATATAAGAATGTGTAGTATTTATCTCTTCACAGTTTCTGAGTAACTTGAGTAAATATAATTCTGCTGAATGCCAGTGGCCCAGGATGACTACCAAAACTCCATGGTTGGAAAATTCTCTTTTTGGCTTCACTGACCTATATATTAGACCTGCTACGGACTAGCTGCTTCACCAAATTTCTATTATTTTTATTTCCCAGAATCTAGTATCTGAACCAAATTCAGAAATAAATTAAAGAAAGTAGGGAAGAACACAAAGCCATGCAAGTATGACCTAAATTAAATATCTTATGATTATAGAGTGGAAATGACAAACAGATTCTTGGGATAAGATCTGATAGACAGAGTGCCTGAAGAACTATGGCAAAGGTTTGTAACACTGTACAGGAGACAGTGATTAAAACCATCCAAAGAAAAAGAAACTCAATAAGGCAAAATGATCGTCTCTGAAGACCTTAAAAATAGCTGATAAAAGAAGAGAAGCAAAAGGCAAAGGAAAAGGGAAAGATACACCCAACTGAATGCTGAGTTCCAAAGACAAGAAAGGAGAAATAAAAGCTTTCTTAAGTGAAAAATGCAAAGAAATAGAGAAAAACAATAGAATGAGAAAGACGAGAGATCTCTTCAAGAAAATTAGAGATAACAAGGGAACATTTCATGCAAAGATGGGCACAATAAAGGATAGAAATGGTATGGACCTACAAGAAGCAGAAGACATTCAGAAGAGGTGGAAGCATACAAAGAACTGTACAAAAAAGGTTTTAATGATTTGGATAACCATGATGGTGTGACAACTCACCTAGAGGCAGATATTCTAGAGTGTGAAGTCAAGTGGGCCTTAGGAAACATTACTATGAACAAAATTAGTGGAGGTGATAGATTTCCAGCTAAACTACTTAAAATACTAAAAGATAATGCTATTAGAGTGCCACAATCAATATGCCAGCAAATTTGGAAAACTCAGCAATGGCCACAGAACTGGAAAAAGTCAGTTTTCATTCCAATCCCAAAGAAGGGCAATGCCAAAGCATGTTCAAACTACCACACAATTATGCTCATTTCACATGCTAGTAAGGTAAGAGTTCTCAAATTCCTTCAAGCTAGCCTTCAACAGTACGTGAACTGAGACATTTCAGATCTATAAGCTGCATTTAGAAAAGGTAGAGGAATCAGCAATCAAATTGACAACATCTGTTGAATCATAGAAAAAGCAAGAGAATTCCAGAAAAACATCAACTTCTGCTTCATTGACTATGCTAAAGTCTTTGACTGTGTAGATCACAACAAACTGTGGAAAATTGTTAGAGATGGGAATACCAGACCATCTGACCTGCCTTGTGAGAAAACTGTATGCAGGTAAAGAAGCAACACTTAGAACCAGACAACTGCTTCAGAATTGGAAACGGAGTATGTCAAGGCTGTATATTTTCACTCTGCTTATTTAACTTTTATGCAGACTGCTACTGCTGCTAAGTCACTTCAGTCGTGTCCGACTCTGTGTGACCCCATAGACGGCAGCCCATCAGGCTCCCCCGTCCCTGGGATTCTCCAGGCAAGAACACTGGAGTGGGTTGCCATTTCCTTCTCCAATGTGTGAAAGTGAAAAGGGAAAGTGAAGTCGCTCAGTCATGTCTGACTCGTAGCGACCGCATGGACTGCAGCCTACCAGGCTCCTCCGTCCATGGGATTTTCTAGGCAAGAGTACGGGAGTGGCTTGCCATTGCCTTCTCCGACTACATCATGTGAAATACCAGGCTGGATGAGCTCAGCTCAGTTCAGTCCCTCAGTCGTGTCCAACTCTTTGTGAACCCCATGGACTGCAGGCTTCCCTGTCCATCACCAACTCCTGGAGCTTACTCAAAATCATGTCCGTTGAGTCGGTGATGCCATTGAACCATCTCATCCTCTGTTGTCCCCTTCTCCTCCTGCCTCAATCGTTCCCAGCATTAGGGTCTTTTCAATGAGTCAGTTCTTTGCATCAGGTGACCCAAGTATTGGAACTTCAGCTCCAACAACAGTCCTCCCAATATTCATTGAATTCATTCACTGATTTCCTTTAAGATGGACTGGTTGGATTTCCTTGCAGTCCAAGGGAATCTCAAGAGTCTTCTCCATCACTACAGTTCAAAAGCATCAGTTCTTTGGTGCTCAGCTTTCTTTATAATCCAACTTTCACATCCATACATGACCACTGGAAAAACCATAGCCTTGATTAGACGGACCTTTGATGGCAAACTAATGTCTCTGCTTTTTAATACAGTCTTGGTTTTTCATAGCTTTTCTTCCAAGGAGCAAGCATCTTTTAATTTCATGGCTGAAGTCACCATCTGCAGTGATCTTGGAGCCCAAGAAAATAAAGTCTGTCATGGTTTCCATTGTTTCCTCATCTATTTGCCATGAAGTGATAGGAACGGAAGCCACAATCTTAGTGTTCTATGTTGAGCTTTAAGCCAACTTTTTCACTCTCCTCTTTCACTTTCATCAATAGGCTCTTTAGTTCCTCTTTGCTTTCTGCCATAAGGGTGGGTGTCATCTGCATACCTGAGGTTATTGATATTTCTCCCAGCAAACTTGATTTCAGCTTGTGCTTTGTCCAGCCCAGAATTTCTCATGATGTACATGCGACGAGTTGACTTACTGGAAAAGACTCTGATGCTGGGAAAGGTTGGGGGCGGGAGGAGAAGGGGATGACCAAGAATGAGATGGCTGGATGGCATCACCGACTCTGTGGACACGAGTTTGAGTGAACTCTGGGAGTTGGTGATGGACAGGGAGGCCTGGCGTGCTGTGATTCATGGGGTCGCGGAGAGTCGGACATGACTGAGCGACTGAACTGAACTCTGCATATAAGTTAAATAAGTAGGGTGACAACGTGCAGCCTTGACATACTCCTTTCCCAATTTGGAACCAGTCCATTATTCCAGGTCCGGTTCTAATTGTTGCTTCCTGACCTGCATACAGATTTCTCCAGAGGCAGTTAAGGCAGTCTGATAATCCCATCTCTCTAAGAATTTTCCACAATTTGTTGTGCTGGGAAAGGTTGGGGGCGGGAGGAGAAGGGGACAACCGAGAATGAGATGGCTGGATGGCATCACCGACTCTGTGGACATGAGTTTGAGTGAACTCCAGGAGTTGGTGATGGACAGGGAGGCCTGGCGTGCTGTGATTCATGGGGTCTCGGAGAGTCGGACACGACTGAGCAACTGAACCGAACACAGGCAAATGCTTTGGCATAGCCAATAAAGCAGAAGCAGGTGTTTTTCTGGAAATGCCAGTCTGGATGAAGCACATGCTAGAATCATGATTCCTGGGAGAAATATCAATAACCTCAGATATGCAGGTGACACCACCCTTATGGCAGAATGTGAAGAAGAACTAAAGAGCCTCTTGATGAAAGTGAAAGAGGAGAGTGAGAAAGTTGGCTTGAAACAAAACATTCAAAAAACTAAGATCATGGCATCTGGTCCCATCACTTCATGGCAAATAGATAGGGAAACAAGGGAAACAGTGACAGACTTTATTTTCTTGGGCTCCAAAATCACTGCAGATGGTGACTTAAGCCACACAATTAAAAGATGCTTGCTCCTTGGCAGAAAAACTATCACAAACTTAGACAGCATATTAAAAAGCAAAGCCATCATTTGCCAACAAAGGTCCATACAGTCAAAACTATTGTTTATCCAGTAGTCATGTACGCCTGTGAGAGTTGGACCATAAAGAAGGCTGAGCACTGAAGAATAGATGCTTTCAAACTGTTAGCACTGGAGAAGACTCTTGAGAGTCCCTTGCATAGCAAGGAAATCAAACCTAAAGAAATTAAATATAAATGTTAATTGGAAGGACTGCTACTGAAGCTCCAATAATTTGCCCACCTGATACGAAGAGCTGATTCATTGGAAAAGATGCTGGGAAAGATTGAGGGTAGGAGGAAAAGGGGATGACAGGATGAGATTGTTGGACCGCATCATTGACTCAATGGACATAGATTGAGCAAACTCTGGGAGAAAGTAAAGGACAGGGAAATCTGGCATGCTATAGTCCATAACACTGCAAAGAGTCAGACACGACTGAGCTACTGAACAACATCAACAATGTATGGAATCCATATCTGTTGTCATATTCTGGTGTCCTGGAAGCTGAAATGTCCTCATGCTCCCCACACTATGTCGTTGTTAGATGTTTCCTGTTTTGGTGAATATTCTTGGTCTTTCATAGCAATACATACCTCCTAGACTCTCTAGATGAGTTCTTATTCTGGATGATTTTTCTGTTGTCAATTTAGTCCTTAGGTTTAGTCCAACAAATTCTGTTCACACATACTTTTTTGGAAATAAGTCTTAAAATGTTTTTTACTGAAAAGGGTAATTTGTTTCACTTCCTAGTTTAAATATCTCTGTGCACTTTAATTCATTGCCTTTGTTTATTTTTCATTTTTTTTTTTAGCCATGAGCATTCATTTTGCTTGGATCATGAAAAATTAAAATTATTTTAATCTCAATATTGAATAATTTTTTATCAGTGGAAAGCTAATTCCTCAGTAAGAGAATTTTTTTGATAGCTATTTCTAAAGTTTTGTATACATAAGGAAACCATAAGAGTCGGCTTGAGTGATAAAATTCATGAGGTTAACAACTGCCAGTACATGTGTATAATATCATTTGATGCCACGAAATCAATAGATACATACATTAGAATAAAACACATAATATACAAAATTAACATATAAATTTTAAAATGTTCATAACAATTATGTTTTCTCTTAAAGTCACTAAACTGGTTTCCAAGTGCGTGCACAGATATAATCCCTTCCAGAAATAGTACTTTCCTCAATTTTATGTTTCAAAATAAGAGGTTAAATAGAAGTTATACACTAAAGAGTGAGGATTTCATCATTAGACACTGAATTTTAAATTTTATTTGATAATTTCCATGCTTTTGAAGATAGTGTTTACAAGAGCTAAGACAAATGATAAAGGCCTTTTTTATCCCTCATCCTTCCCACTAGTATGTCTACTAGGAAGACAGAAACAAATTGAATAACTTAACGTTAAAAGAAAAAAATAAAAATACATGAAAGATATTTAATATATCTGTCATTTATAAAGCATTTTAAAGCAGGGAAGTAAATTATTATTGTATATTCTTCTTAATAATATTAGCAAAAACACTGATAAAAATCTATGGAAAGTGGCTATGCTCAAAGTTCTACTTATGCAAAACTTCAGTGATTCAAAGACAAAGAAAAGAGAAATCCTATTTAATATTAATATTTTGAACTTTCCTGGTTTAATCTCATTTTAATAAATAGAAGGGTGACATTTGAAGTATTTTTTAAATGGAAGCAATTTACATTTCGAATTCATAATTTGTTATCCTAATGAATAATTGGAAAAACAATTTTTTTACATATGAAGGAAAATGATGAATATGAAAACATATAAGGAAAGTGTCTCTTTAATGTTATACAGTATATGCAGTATAAATAGGTTTTCAGTAAGAAGGAAGAGCCTTCAGTCACACCTTCAGCTGCAATAGTTTCTAATGATGACACATTCTGAATCTAGTCTTGGATATCAAATTGTAAAGAAAAATATTCCCCCAGGGTGTCTCTCTACTCTCAAAATTCAGTTTCACTTTTGTCACTTCTAATCACCAAATAGTTTTTCAAATATCAAGCAATCCTGGGACACAGCTGGATATCCTACAATTTAACTCAATTCTGACACTAGCTACCTGGAGTTGGGAGTCAGAGCCCACAATTTAAGGGGTCAGTTCCATGAGACTACCTACCCGCATCCTCAGAGGCCAACCGCAAGTTCAGGTTGTCATCTGTGCTTCTGACTGATTTGCTCTAGATCAGATGTTCACAAAACTTCCTCCTTGGGTGTAGTTAATTTTATAGAGCAGCTCACAGAACTCAGAGAAACTGTTTACTTACTGAATTACTAGTATATTATATGAGAATATAACTTAGGAACAGCCAGATAAAAAAGATGCAAAATATGAAGAAAGGTGTCTGGAGCCTCCATGCTGTCTCAGGCGTCCAGCTCTCTCCCATCTCCATGTGATGACCAACACAAGCTCTCTCTCCTTTAGGGTTTTTATGGTTTCCATGGAGTCTCCATTACATAGGTATGATTTGTTAAATCATTGACCAGTGGTGACAACTCAATCTCAAGCCCCTCTTCCCTCCATGGAGGTCAGGGGATGGGGCTAAAAGTTGCAACCCTCTCTCTCCTCCATCTGGGTTCATTTTTTCTCTTTGTTAATTTCTCTCTCCACATGTGGTTGCAGAATTAGACACCAGAAACTTTTGATATATATACACTACCCAGCTCAGCAATACTTCCAAAATTCATTTCTAAAACTGCCTCTACTTACCTTTAGTATGTTAACTACATTTCCTAAATACATCTTGAATCTATCTACTCTTATCATCATCATACCTTCTTAGTTCAAATCACCATAATTCACTTAACAGTACTAGAAAAAATAGCCTCCTAAACACTTTCCCTGTGTCAGCTACAAACTGGCACTTGCCAGGTGCATTTGCCATCTGCCTTTGTGGAGACTGAACCCTCTGCTGCTGCATCTGTTGACCTTCGACACACCCTGAAGGCAGTTCAGGGAGGAGAGTGAGGTGCTCATGCTTCAGAGAAACTGGTAGAATAAATCTTTAGATAGTTTGGTATTTTTCAGGAACTGATTTCATGCTCCCAATCCTTGTATCTCCTCCTATCTAGAAAAGCACTAAATCCCTTCATGGTGATATCAGCTCCTCCTGACTAGCAGAAAACCTTTTGTAAATTAAGTGCTTGATTGCCTAACTCTTCACCAAAATCTACATATTGACCTTAACCCCACTGCCTCTTTGGAGCAGTCTCTTAGAGCTATGTGAGGTACTGTCTCCTGGGCTGCAGTCCTCACTTTGCCTCAAAAAAATCTTAACTCACAATTCTTATGTTGTGCATTGTTTTAGTCAACACCTGCCACTGTAAATTCCAACCCACCTCTCATAAACCATTCACCCAATATTTTTAAAATGGAATTATGATCATATAATTCACCAGTGTGAAACCATTAAATGGCCCTCATCACGCGTAATGAAATACAAACTTTTTAACATGGCCTTCAAGACCTTGCATAATATGGATCAGGCCTATATCTCAAATCACATTGTCTGACATTCTCACAATACTTTATATATGTATGCATATTAGCCTTCATTTACTTCCTTAAATGTGCCAAGATTGTTCCAGCTTCAAGTCAGGTTTTTCTCTTTAACACAAATTTTATTCTCCATTTTTCACCTGACCAGAAACTAGTCATTCTACTAACCTCAGCTTAAATATATAAATTCCCCCGATATTATAAATATATATTACCCCAAAAAATATGCTTGTGAAATAAGTCCCTTCATAAATTATCTTACCTCATAATACTCTGTCATTCTCTCATTTTCATTTATTATAAATAACTATATAATTACAGGTCCCTTTAGTGGCTTAATGATTTACAAGCTATCTTCTTCTAAATTATAGACCTCACTGGGACACAGTCTATTTTGGATTAATCATACTGTATTCCAAGTATCTAGCAAATTCCTGGACACATATATTCTGTAAGCTTATAAATTAGTAAAATGTTACTAGTTAAAATGCACTTATCACCAAATGCTGTGAGCATTTTCCAATAAATATTTATAAAGTATGAGAAAAATATAAAAAACAGGAAAAAAAAACTATGAACACTATTGTTAAGATATATGACCCACATATTCAAGAATTCAATGCTCTATAATTTTTATATAAACATGTCAGAAAGTTAAAATACAGAAAGACTGCATATCACTTTAATGTAAAAACTAGGATAGAAAGTTGACATAATATCCTTCAACAAGTTTAAATTTACTGATTTTGTCATGAATGATATACAGAAAGACAACTGGATTTGAAGAAACTTGCAATGGTTACTCAGAAAATGTACAAATACTGTCCCGGGCATGCAGGACAATATTTGAAAGGTTGGATATTTTTTGTAACTTTTCACTGGAAACAAACTTTCTAGCAGAGTTGGAAAGATTAGCATCAGCATTATGTATTAATAAATGACGGGAAGAGATGAGTGCTAAATCAGTAAACAACAAAAAAAAGGTTATGGCTTAGGAGGAAAAAAATCATTACCAGTAAAGAGCAGATGCTGAGTGCACTTCTGTAAAGTGAATCCTAATTTATAGATTTAGCCAGAAGTTATTAACCTAAGGTCCATCCTTCGGGTCCTATCCCCAGAAATTATATGAAAAAAATTGTATTAACTTGCAAACATACATTTTGCCTGGAAGAAAAGAATCTGAGCTTTCATTAAATCCTCCTTTGAGGTTTCTGACCAAAAAATAGGTCAACAAAAACCATAAAAGTAGAGCCCTATGTATCCTGAAATTTAATTAAATTGCCTTTTATGAAGGATTTGGATATTCTCATTTTATCCAGAAACCCCATTTATTACCATTTATTAATTTTCCCCTGAACTTTCATAAAAGTTTTCTTTTTTTCTCCTTCAGAAAATCATAATTCTTCCTGTCTTTGTTTTAATATCTCAACTCCCCAAGATTCTGGGATTAGAACAGGTTAGAATGGATTTAACCAGCGTTTTTTAAGTCATACAAAAAATATAAAGGGGATGTATGACTGTACTCAAAATTCTCCAAGCCAGGCTTCAGCAGTATGTAAACCGTGAACTCCCAGATGTTCAAGCAGGTTTTAGAAAAGGCAGAGGCACCAGAGATCAAATTGCCAACATCCGCTGGATCATGGAGAAAGCAAGAGAGTTTCAGAAAAACATCTATTTCTGCTTCATTGACTATGCCAAAGCCTTTGACTGTGTGGATCACAATAAACTGTGGAACATTCTGAAAGAGATGGGAATCCCAGACCACCTGACCTGCCTCTTGAGAAACCTGTATGCAGGTCAGGAAGCAACAGTCAGAACTGGACATGGAACAACCGACTGGTTCCAAATAGGAAAAGGTGTACGTCAAGGCTGTCTATTGTCACCTTGCTTATTTAACTTATATGCAGAGTACATCATGAGGAACGCTGGGCTGGAAGAAGCACAAGCTGGAATCAAGATTGCCGGGAGAAATATCAATAACCTCAGATATGCAGATGACACCACCCTTATGGTAGAAAGTGAAGAGGAACTCAAAGGCCTCTTGATGAAAGTGAAAGAGGAGAGTGAAAAGGTTGGCTTGAAGCTCAACATTCAGAAAACAAAGATCATGGCATCTGGTCCCATCACTTCATGGGAAATAGATGGAAAAACAGTGGAAACAGCATCAGACTTTGTTTTTTTGGGCTCCAAAATCACTGCAGATGCTGATTGCAGCCATGAAATTAAAAGACGCTTGCTCCTTGGAAGGAAAGTTATGACCAACCTTGATAGTATATTAAAAAGCAGAGACATTACTTTGCCAACCAAGGTCCGTCTAGTCAAGGCAATGGTTTTTCCCGTGGTCATGTATGGATGTGAGAGTTGGACTGTGAAGAAAGCTGATCGCCGAAGAATCGATGCTTTTGAACTGTGGTGTTGGAGAAGACTCTTGAGAGTCCCTTATACTGCAAGGAGATCCAACCAGTCCATTATAAAGGAGATCAATCCTGGATGTTCATTGGAGGGACTGATGCTAAAGCTGAAACTCCAATACTCTGGCCACCTCATGCGACGAGTTGACTCACTGGAAAAGACTCTGATGCTGGGAAAGGTTGGGGGCGGGAGGAGAAGGGGACGACGGAGAATGAGATGGCTGGATGGCATCACCGCCTCTGTGGACATGAGTTTGAGTGTACTCCGGGAGTTGGTGATGGACAGGGAGGCCTGGCGTGCTGTGATTCATGGGGTCGCGGAGAGTCGGACACGACTGAGCGACTGAACTGAACTGAACTGATGACTGTACTCATCAAATTCTTAAGTATTATCATTATGGGTACCCCTTGTACCACAACAAAGGCCAAGTTAAATGAAATAAAAAGAATTCCTACTTTGTATTTCAATGCATATAACACATCACGGATCTTATTATAAACAGTATTTAGATGAGATATAAAAATATACATAGATTCAAAATGATCATGAAGACAAATTATGAAAGTGATTATCAAGAGCTATGACACTTGAGGGCATTTGACATAATAAAAATAAATGATGTTCATCTAAAGTGTGACTAGCACTCTTCCAGACATGAATATTCAATAAGTTACATATACATACATACACACATATAAGTGACTAAAACAGACTGAAGTGCTTCAAATATAAGACTCCAGGGTCAAACAGATCTAAATTGAACCTTGTATTTCTATGACTTCATGTCTCCAGGTAACACACTTAATCTTAGGCCTGTATTATTGCAAATATTAAATATGAAAACATAATAAATGATCAATAAAATTATCTACTATTATTAGATTTCACACACTATTTTAAACATTACATTTATAATAATATATATTCAATACTTCTATCTTTATTTTTATATAAAAGAAATATACAGATTGGGCTTCCTTGTTGGCTCAGTGGTAAAGAATCTGCCTGCCAATGGAGGAGACAAAAGTTCGATCCCTGGGATGGGAACACCGCCTGGAGGAGGAACTAACAAACCATTTCAGTATTCTTGCCTGGGAAATCCCATGGACAAAGGATTCTGGCGGGCTACAGTCCAAGGCTTCTCAAGAGTCCGACATGATTTAGAGATAAAACAACAGCAATAAATACACAGACTAATTTTTCAAGTTCTATTTTTCTCAATGAAGTAGTGTTAGTTACTCAGTCGTGTCTGACTCTTTTGACCCCATGGACTGTAGCCCACCAGGCTGCTCTGTCCATGGGATTCTCCAGGCAAGAATACTAGAGCAGACTGACATTCCCTTCTTCAGAGGATCTTTCTGACCCATTGAACCCCGTTTTCCTGCATTGCAAGCAGATTCTTTACCATCTGAGGCAACAGGGAAGATACTAATATATAGTCAAAAGCCCACGAACTAGGTCCATCCTATAAGTCAACATATCATGCTTATGGAATAATATCATGAGTGCCAGGTACAAAGAACTAGTTATTAATTAATATGGAATAATTCATTTTGGACTTCCCAGGTGGATCAAATGGTAAAGAATCTGCCCGCCGATGCAGGAGTTGAAGGATTCAATCCCTGGGTGGGGAAGATCCCCTGGAGAAGGGCATGATAACCCATTCCAGTGTTCTTGCCTGGGAAATTCCGTGGACAGAGGAAGCTGGCAGGCTGCAGTCCATGGGGTCACAAAGAGTTGGACAGGATCGAGCACACAGAGCAAGCTTCCCAGATGATGCTAGTGGTAAAGAACCCACCTGCCAATGAAGGAGACATAAGAGTTGTGGGTTCAATACCTGGGTCAGGAGGGTTCCCTGGTGGAGGGCATGGCAATCCACTCCGGTATTCTTGCCTAGAGAACTCCATGGACACAGGAGCCTGGCAGCTACAGTCCATAGGGTTGCAAAGAGTAGGACATGACTGAGGTGACAGCATGCACACATGTTTGAGCACACACAGCACCCATTTTTTGTTTTACAACTTTTTATGAAATGACCTTTTGGTTATTAATGCTGTTTTTAGAAACCACATAATATAGACTATGGCAGAAAGCAAAGAAGAACTAAAGAGCCTTTTGGTGAAAATGCAAGAGGAGAGCGAAAATTTGACTTAAAGCTCAACATTCAGAAAACTAAGATCATGGTATCCAGTCCCATCACTTTATGACAAATAGATGGGCAAACAATGGAAACAGTGAAAGACTTTATTTTGGGGGCTGCAAAATCACTGCAGATGGTGGCTGCAGCCATGAAATTAAAAGACGCTTGCTCCTTGGGAAAAAAGTTATGACCAACCTAGACAGCATACTAAAAGCAGAGACATTACTTTGCCAACAAAGGTTCATCTAGTCAAGGCTATGGTTTTTCCAGTAGTCATGTATAGATGTGAGAGTTGGACTATAAAGAAAGCTGAGTGCCAAAGAACTGATGCTTTTGAACTGTGGTGTTGGAGAAGACTCTTGAGAATCCCTTGGACTGCAAGGAGATCCAACCAGTCCATCCTAAAGGAACTCAGTCTTGAATATTCATTGGAAGGACTGATGTTGAAGCTGAAACTCCAATATTTTGGCCACCTGATGTGAAGAACTGACTCATTTGAAAAGACCCAGATGCTGGGAAAGATTGAGGGCAGGAGGAGAAGGGGACAACAGAGGATGAGATGGTTGGATGGCATCAACAACTCAATGGACATGGGTTTGAGTAAACTCCAGGAGTTGGTGATGGACAGGGAGGCCTGGCGTGCTGTGGTCCATGGGGTCACAAGGAGTTGGACACAACTGAGTGACTGAACAGAACTGAACTAATATAGACTCTCATTCATCTAATTGAAAATTTAGTAAAAATTGCTAACACCTTTATTGGTTGTTTTAAAAATTACCTTATTTACCTTATATATTGTTTAAGCAGGAAAGATACTTCCCTGCGAGATCAGTTGGTAAAAAATCCACCTGCAATGAAGGAGACCTTGGTTAGATTCCTGAGTTGGGAAGATCCCCTGGAGAAGGGATAGGCTACCCACTCCAGTATTCTTGGGCTTCCTTTGTGGCTCAACTGGTAAAGAATCTGCCCACAATGCGGGAGACCTGGGTTTGATTCCTGGGTTGGGAAGACCTCCTGGCGAAGCGAACAACTACCCACTCCAGTATTCTGGCCTGGAGAATTCCATGGACTGTATAGAGTTGGGCATGCAGAAAGGCAGACATGGCTGAACGACTTTCATTTTCACTTTTCAAGCAGAAAAGAGTCAAATTAGTAGTACTGAACTGTAGGAAGTAAATCAGGATATTCCTATAAAGGGTACACTGAAAAGTCTCATTTCAGCACTACATATGCTCCTATAGTCCTATCCAACATCATCTAATACTTACTATGGTCTCTGAGGGAACTTATAATGACTAGGTGAAAAATGACTCCTTAGGGGACAGTCAAATTGAATGATTAAGGTTCAGACAAGGATGCAGGCATGACTAGTTTTAGCTGAAGTTTTCTGGCCTAATCTTTCCATATACCATTCTGTCTTTCTTAATTCAATCAGTTCTCCTCCTCTCCTTTATTCCTGGGTTCCTCAATCAAGTTGATTACCTAATTTTATTCAGTCTACACACTTTATTGAGTGCCTAATGTGTGTCAATGATGTGACAATAACAAACTACTACTGTTATTGATAATTATAATGATGACAATAAAAAGCTCAACATAACTAACGCAGTGAACATTGACTATCCGCCAGGTACATGCATTAACTCATTCAATCCTCCTAAAAAGTAATGTGTCATCCTTATTTTTCTTTTTTGGGGGAGGGGTGCCATACCATTTGTCAAGGGAAATCTTAGTTCCCCGACCAGAGATTGAACCCATGCCCCCTTCATGGTAGCACAGTGTCTTAACCACTGGACCACCAGGGAAGTCCCTTTGTTTTTATGATGAAGAAAATTAGCCATAAAAAATAAGGCAAGATCTCAGCCCTAGAACACTCAAGTTGAATGATTTATAATAAACAGATTCACAATGAAATTGGTTTGAAAATGATAGGTAAAGTAACACATTGTTAAGGAGAGAACTACCAAAGAATTGAGCAACGGCAAACAGAGGACCCAAGAATGGAGATGAGAAAGAGGAAGACACAATTGATGCTGCTAGAAAGTATGCCAGGAAGTAGACAGTGAGCTTCCCCTGTGTTTCACCGGTAAAGAATTCACCTGCAACGCAGGAGCCACAGGAGATATGGGTTCAATCCCTAGGTCAGGAAGATCCCCTAGAGGAAGGCATGGCAACCCACTCCAATATTCTTGCCTGGAGAATCCCATGGACAGAGGAGCTTGGAGGTTATGGTCCATGGGATCGCAGAGTTGGACATGAATGAAGCAACTTCAGTTCAGTTCAGTTCAGTCGCTCAGTCGTGTCCGACTCTCCGCGACCCCATGCAACTTAGCACAGCACAAAAAATAGCCAGCAAGACACAAGGTTGGAGAAGCAGCCACAAATGCAACCACATGGAAGCCATGAGTGTCCTATCAAAGGGTTTAGACTTCAACTCTGTACTTAATTGGCTCATAGTTAAAGATTAACAGGGGTTATTACTTAGAAAAGTGGTATTTTAAGATTATAAATATGTAATCACCTCTCTTGTACTATGTGGAATTAGAAAATTTGATGGAGTGAGTATTGGAGAAAAGGATAGTGGTTAGATATTTTTGTAATCCAAGAAGAGACAAGAAAGTCCTAAAATAAGACATGGTATCAGAGGTGAGGAGGATGAACAAATTTGATCCATACAACCCAGTGGCTGATTCCACTTGGTGATGTAGTCTGTTTCCTCTTGACCTATGCTTACTCCTAAATACCAAAGTCCATCTCCTGTCATATGTCAAGACAAATGTGACCCTAATATTAGGATATTTTGTAGGTATATGTTTGTGCCTGAATAAGCAGACCTATTTAGAAATGTAAATTTCATTCAGCTGAGTAAAAAAAAAAAAAAATGTTCAAAAACTGAATTTGCCTTTCTATAAACAAACAGTAAACATAAAAATCATAAAAGTCTCAAACTGGGTAAGGCTGATCTTACACATAGAACATAAGTGAAATGAAAGTGAAAGTCACTCAGTCGTGTCCGATTCTTTGTGACCCCATGGACTTTAGTCCATGGAAATCTCCAGGCCAGAATACTGGAGTGGGTAGCCTTTCCCTTCTCCAGGGGATCTTCCCAACCCAGGGATCGAAAACAGGTCTCCCACATTGCAGGCGGATACATAGAACATAATACAAAGTCAAATATTTACAAATAAAGCTGAATGAAATTTAAATAAAAAACCAAAACTATATTTTTTCTGATACTAAAGAGGAGCATAATCCAAAATTTTGGAAATAAATAATCTCTAGATTTTTCAGGTGGTGGAGGTAAAAATGAAACTGAGTCACTTAATTATTATGACTTGGGAGAGTTAATGATAAATAGAGACACTCATCTGATTTAACTATTTAATACTGACAAAAGAAAATATGAAAGGAAGAACTCCTGAAACAGAGTAGCGTCATGGGGATAAACATTGTGTGAGTCAGAAATGACAGTTGTTAACAAATAACAGACATTTTGGAAAAAAGAAGTACAGTTGTAATAAAATACAAGTCATACATGTAATTCTAAATTTTTTAGTTGCCAAATCAAAGAAAAAAATAGATGAACTGATTTTAATTATATACCTTATGGAACTCAATATGTCCAAACTATTAACATTCCTGTGCTGCTGCTGCTGCTGCTGCTAAGTCGCTTCAGTCGTGTCCGACTCTGTGCAACCCCATAGACGGCAGCCCACCAGGCTGTCCTGTCCCTGGGATTCTCCAGGCAAGAACACTGGAGTGGGTTGCCATTTCCTTCTCCAATGTGTGAAAGTGAAAAATGAAAGTGAGGATATCAATTCAATACTGTGCAGTAAAACAGTTACATAAATCCGGTATCAAACAATAGCATACGGGATAAATCTAAAGCAGAACACCACGTGCTTTTAAAACTGATTGACATCATAGAACGCAACTCAGCTTAGACAATTCTTAAGAAACCTAAAGAGTTTTCTCATTTAATATTATTAATAATCTAGAAGCAAATACTCTCAGTTTTGTTGTTTCATTTCTAGAACAAAGTAAAAGGTTTTCCAGTTTTGCAGTGTTTATTATGATGTGTGACATCTGAACTAAAGAAATAGTTCTTCTGATTAATCCCTCTTATCAAATGGTGCTGTGTGCTGTGCTCAGTCATGTCTGACTCATTGCAACCTATAGACTGTAGCCCCGCCAGGCTCCTCTTTCCATGGGATTCTCTAGGCTATTCTCTGGAGTGGTTTGCCTTGCCCTCCTCCAGGCTATCTTCCCAACCCAGGAACTGAATCCATATCTCCAGTGTCTCCTGCATTTTAGGCAGGTTCGTTACCCACTGAGCCACCTGGGAGCACCATCAACTAACACAAAGTTTGATTGTGTTAAGCCCTTAGCACAAAGAGCTTAGCACAAAGGACTGTGTCAAGGCAAAATTCAGATGATTTTAAAAAGAATTCTGTCCACATGATGCTTTTGGATTAGTAGGAAGCTATCTTCCTTCCAGTCATCCATCCATCCATCCATCCATCCATCCATCTATCCATCCCTCACTCAATTTCCACATTTGGAATATATGCTGATCACTATGTTACTTTCTAGGACTAGAGCAGCAAAAAAAGAGTTAATTACCATATGGCACAATAAATGCCAAGATAGAGACTTGTATAATCACTAACTGCCCATGAAGAGCAGAGAACTGACATGAGGTGAACCTTCATAGAAATAATATACTCACATGAGCAAAATCATGGATAGAAAAGTACTATGGAATATCTGAGACCATTATAGTTTTATGAGATTGGATAGTATGGTTCACAAGGAGGAAGCAGTAGAAAATGAAGGTAGAAATATATAAAATGCCTTTAGATCCTGATCAGGACTTTTGACTTTATTCTGTCGATTTGGGGAACTGTAAAAGTTTATCATCTTACTGGTTTAGAAATTTAACTTTGGCAATTTTGTGTAAGATGAATTGCAGAGTAATCAAAATGGGCCTTTGACTATGTGCGTGTGTGTGTGCTAAATTGCTTTAGTCGTGTCTGACTCTTTGAGAGCCCATGGACTTTAGCCTGCTGGGCTCCTCTGTCCATGGGATTCTCCAGGCAAGAACACTGGAATGGGTTGCCATTCTCTATTCCACTTTGACTATGTGGATAACAACCAATTGTATAAAACTTTTAAAGAGATGGGACTACCAGACCACCTTACCTGCATCCTGAGAAACCTGTATGCAAGCCAAGAAGCAACAGTTAGAACTGGACATGGAACAATAAATGGTTCAGAACTGGGAAAGAAATACATCAAGGCCGTATATTTTCACCCTGTTTTTTTAACTTACACACAGAGGGAATAATGAGAAATGCTGGGCTATATGAAGAACAAGCTGGAATCAAGATTGCTGGGAGAAGCATCAATAACATCAAATACGCAGATGACACCACCCTCATGGCAGAAAGCAAAGAAGAACTAAAGAGCCTCGTGATGAGGATAAAAGAGGAGACTGAAAAAGCTTACTTAAAAATCAACATTCAAAAAACGAAGATCATGGCATCTGGTTCCACTACTCCATGGCAAATAGATGGGAAATAATGAAAACAGTGACAGATTTTTTTCTTGGGCTCCAAAATCACTGTGGACAGTGTTTGCAGCCATGAAATTAAGATGCTTGCTCCTTGGAAGAAAAGTTATGACCAACCTAGATAGCGTATTAAAAAACAGAGATATTACTTTGCCAACAAAGGCCCATCTAGTCAAAGCTATGGCTTTTCCAGTAATCAATTGGATGTGACAGTTGGACTATAAAGAAGGCTGAGTGCTGAAGAATTGATGTTTTTGAACTGTGTTGCTGGAGAAGACTTTTGAGAGTCCCTTGTAATGCAAGGAGATCCAACCAGTCCATCCTAAAGGAGACCAGTCCTGTGTACTCATTGGAAGGACTGATACTGAAGCCCCAATACTTTAGCCACCAGATGTGAAGAGCCAACTCATTGGAAAAGACCAAGATGCTGGGAAAGATTGAAGGCAGGAGGAGAAGGGGGCAACAGAGGATAAGATGATTGGATGGCATCACTGACTCAGTGGACATTAGTTTGAGCAAACTCCAGGAGATGTTGAAGGACAGGGAAGCCAGGTGTGCTGCAGTTCACGGGGTCCAAAGAGTTGGATATGGCTGAGCAACTGAACAACAACAACAAAATTGGGAAAAGGAGAATTGTAGAATATTAATAATTGGATGCTTAAAAAAGAAAATATACCAAAGTATATTGGTATATTTATTGGTATATAAATAAATTTATATCACATTGGTATATAAATAAATTTATTGGTATATAAATAGATTTATTGGTATAATCTCTCAAAATTCAGGAGATTATAGAATGGGGAAAAAAGTCTAGGATTCAAGTTATCATTCATTGAAATATACTTATTCATGTATTCAAATAATATTTATTATGTATTTACAACATATATGACACTTTTCCAGGGTGAGAGATATGGTAATAATGGGACAGACAAAATCTTACATTTCACTGGGAGAAAATTTTGATTAAGTATACAATAAAAAAAATAAGTTCCATGAATCAATTAGATGGGATAAAGTATTGAGACAGAATATATTAGTTAGGCTGATTAGTGAAGCTATCTGACTGTGGTGGTTGCTCTGTGAACTTAAGACTTGATTAACAAAGGGTCAGTCAGGAGTTAAGTACCTCAGAGGATAAAAGGTCAGTGGTCCAGAGGGTATGAACTTCAGTGTCCAAAGAACAGTATTATGACCGCTGTGCCTGATCTTAGTGAGCTTGTGGGAATGTGGCACATACGGTCAAAGAGGTGGGCAGAAGTCATCGTGTTGATTACCTACTAGGCAATGATTTTTTGTTTCAATTAATGCAATTAGAATCTACTGGGAAATTGTTACTGAGTTGAAAAGAAAAATCATTGCCTAGTAGGTAATCAACACGATGACTTCTGCCCACCTCTTTGATTGTATGTGCCACATTCCCACAAGCTCACTAAGATCAGGCACAGCGGTCATAATACTGTTCTTTGGACACTGAAGTTCATACCCTCTGGACCACTGACCTTTTATCCTCTGAGGTACTTAACTCCTGAGTAACTCCAATACTTTGGACACCTCATGCGTCGAGTTGACTCACTGGAAAAGGGTTTGATGCTAGGAAGAATTGGGGGTGGGAGGAGAAGGGGACGACAGAGAATGAGATGGCTGGATGGCATCACCGACTCAATGGACGTGAGTTTGAGTGAACTCTGGGAGTTGGTGATGGACAGGGAGGCCTGGCGTGCTGTGATTCATGGGGTCGCAAAGAGTAGGAAACGACTGAGTGACTGAACTGAACTGAACTGAGTGACATTAGTATACACACTTTTTATGAAGTCTCCTCTTGCTACTCCGTGGATTAAGGAATGGAGATAATGCAGCAATGGCAATAGCAGTGATGTAAGTTGACTGCCTAGGAGTCAGAGACAAGAGGACTGACTCAGGATGAATTACAGAGTCGGATGAATAAGGGTTACAGAGAGCTGAAAATGAGGGTGGGCTAGAACTGGGAAGGTAATCTCCAGAACAACTCCTGGCATTTTTCCCAAAGACCTGGGTTGAAGGTGTTGTCACTCACTCACATAGGGAAGACTGGAAGAGAAAAGATGAAGCGGGTCCCCTAGGATTTAGGAATTAGGGTGAGCCTCAGGTTTCTAGTGTAAAGGACTTTGAAAGAAATTACATGACTTGGAGGTGGTTCGGAAGCAAAAGAAAACATATTAAAAATATAGAAATGTGACATGAGACATATTACAGAAAAGACAGTTTAGTTACAACTGGGGATGCCAATCCTGATAGTTTGACAGCAAAGTGTTCAACCTCGATAAATTAAGAGCTTCCTATGGCAGAATATTAATAAGTTATTAATCATCCAGATGTTAACAGGAAAATAGAACTGGACGTGAACAAGGAGGAATACAAAACATTCACATTTACTTCCCCAGCAACTTCTGCCAGGGCTGCTCAAGGCAAAAATGGCTGACTGGTTCTGAGTACTCAGGAAGAATTTCATTATGAAGTATCTCCTCACCCCTAACTGGGATGCAGTAAGTTTTTTAAGTTCTGAGATATTTTTGTTTGGGAGGTAATCACAGCCCCTGAAAACAAAAGCACAGACTAGAAAATGTAAGAAAGGCATATTTCACCCACTAGTATACAAAATCTAAATCAATGGTTTCCAGGCTGCCAACCTGAATAAGTAATTTAGGTGATTCAAACTCCTTGTTTTATTTTTTCTTCCCCAAACCTACTACAGCAAAATATTCAATGTTAGGCTCAAGGTTCTGAATTAAAAAAAAAAAAAATTTCCGTGGGTAAACCTGATGTCTGGTGAGGCTGAAATCACTCACAGTGGTCTTTTGGGATTATTAATATATATCATGAAGTACTAAGGAATATGGTTTTAGCCTATTTGGAATATCAGGAGGCTAGATTCTAAACAGAAATAAGGAAACTCTTTATTTAGAATGTCATGGTGGGGAAAGATGGATACAAATATGAGATTAGTAAATATTTCAGTGACAGAAGCTTGGACCTTGTTATTGGATATCAGAAAGTCAATAAAACTCCTAAATTCTCTCAGGCTAATAATCTATCACATTATCAGATGGCTTTAAGTTACTCTGGGTTTCACAGACCATGGTTGAAGAGAGAGGATCCTGTTAACCCTCATCCTAGTCTGTGAAGAGTTCACCTGTAGTATCTGTATGTAAAAATCGCTGCTTCCATTCATTATGTTAATCCAAAAACAGAATTGTATTTTCAAGGACATTCACAGATGTTGTGTTCCCTGGAAATAAAGATCTTTAATCAGGGAACATGCAATAATTACTATATACAGTTAAAATACATGCATGCTTCAAAGTCTAGTTCAAATATTACCTTACTAGGATTTCTTTGACTACCCCAATCGAGCCTCTTCCACTGAAAAAGTCAAGTTTTCATTTTCTCCACTATAGATACTCCATTAAAACTTTATACATTTCTGTAATTTTTTTTCTGTCATATAGTTATCAATCTGTCTTCCCTGCTAGACACAGAACAGCTTTTCTTGCAGCCAGATGTATAGTAGGTGTTTCATAAAAGCATTCTAGATTGAATTAAATCTCAGGGAAAGAAGTCAGCAGTATAAATGCCAGAAGGTTACTTTCCTCAACGAAGCTTAGTTGTGAAAATGTGATTGTCAAGAGATAAACTGTAAACAGCAATAATAAAGTTAGGTGCCTTCAGAGTCTTTGAGATGTCAAGGCCGAATCACAGACAGCACCAGTATCCATCTATATGAGTCAATCCAACTGAACAACAACTCAGGTAAAAGGAAAGCACTGCCAGACAAATCAATCTTTTTGCATATATATATCTGCTCAACTAGAAGCCAATTCTGTAAGTGAAAAGCAAAGAATTCTCAAGTACACATGCTTATGGCAAAAAGCCATTTAGTATTGACTCTTACTGTTATCAGAACACAAACGAAGATAAAGGAAATCTATAAAAGGAGCAGGTAATGAAGGATGCTTAAAAAATGTGATCTAAAGAGCAACATTTTATGACTTCTGGTTTTGATTATCTCTGTTTAAGTGGGCAAAATTATCTAAGCTCATTTGGGACAGTTACTTGAGGGGACCAATCCCATGTCATTCCAAAGAAAGTCAGAGGCTGATGATATACAAGTGTGCTATCATCAGGAATGTCTTCTCAACATGATGGCTAATAGGTATGAGAGTTTTCAATGCCATGCTTCACAAAGCAGGTAACAGATGCATTGGTCTTAGAACTTCCTTCCTAAATTGAATTTCTGTCATGGAAGCAATATTAACAAAGCAGACAAAGCTTCTGTGATATGCTAGGGTTTCAAAGTGCACTAGAGAGAATTATTCTCCCACACTGCCATCAATATACATTTATGCAAGACTTTCTATTGTCTTTATTAATTACTGTTATTATAATTTCATCACTGAACAATCAGCTTAAATTATTAATACCTATGACAGCTCCTCATAAGCTGACCATGTTTCCTTTAGTTAGGCAGTTGAACTTGATAACAGCTCTCAAGAACTAATACAACACATATTATTTACACATATACCACCCAATATGGCCTGGGTTTGATTCCTGGTCAGGGAACTATATATCACATATCACTAACAGTTTGCATGCTGCAACTAAAGATCCTGCATGTTGCAACTATAACCCAGCACAGCGGAAAAAACTTTTTTTTAAGAAGAAGTTAAGGAGGTAAGAAAAAAATCTTCTTCATGCAAAAGTTTAATAATACCTAGAGAAATGACTTCACTATGCAAGGTCATATTAATTCAATGCTCACTGATAACATACTGATTCCTAAAAGAAAAGTTTTAAGGATAATGATTTATAGAAACTTTAATGCCTAAATATTTAAGTTTTTTGGAGTTAATCCCTCTACCACCTTTGACCAAAATTGTCTTGCTGGTGGGAATAATTTTACATATGTTGAAGATATGATTTCTGAGGAGTCTATGTGGAATACAGCAATTCTGCACTTCTCTAGGATTCTTGCTCTTCAATTACAAGATTAAGGACAAAATGCATATCTGAATAATGTTTTATGCTTGCAGTCCAAGTCTTGATTATGACAAGTCTTCAAAAATTCAAGAGAGACTTCAGACGAAAGATTTCTTACTTAGGGTCAAAATATCTTGTTTGGAATTAAAAAGAGACATATTCCAAAATGAGATTTAAAAAAAAAATTGCAGTCTCCAAATTCAAACAATATTACAATCTTGGTTTTATGTTCCTTATCAAATCTGATGACAAAATTATAAGGCTGATTATTTTATTATTTTTATTCTAATAAATAAGCAAAACTTACTTCACTCCGACATAACTTGTTTAGCTTCTACTGTTAAACGACTGTAAAATTGTCTACTTTGTCTTAAATTACATAAAAGTAAAAAATCAAATTAAGTAAACCACTGTGATATTAAAAAAAGTGTTAAGAAAAATGACAATCTGAAGCTTCCTGAAGTTTAACATACACACTTTGTGCCTGTGTCTGATTATAAAGGAAGCACAGAACAATTTAAAATCTTTCCTAAATTCTAGGTTGAATCTATTTCAAATATACTAAACATAAAAATATTTTTTATAATGTATTTTATTCTACTTCTTAGAGTGAAAACTCTTCCCCTTTTCCCTTATATTCCATACATTATAATAATCCTATAATAGATACATTATTCCATTAACAAAAATATTAAAATTTAGATATAACACATATTTAAGAGAGTCATAAGTGGCAGAGCAAAATCACTGTTCCAAACTTAACAAATGATTTGATTAATAAAATTAATATATAAAAATGGTTAAAGAAATTATAGAGGAACTTATAATTAAACGTTTCAGTCTCCTGATTAGACTTCCCACTCTATGTCAAGCTCCTCAGATGTGTACACTTGGAAGCCCTTTCTATTGTTATCACTCCATAACTGTAAACAATAAGCTATTATTTTTTAAATGAATATATATGCTCATTTTTTTGGATTATTTAACATTAACCATTGAACTTCAGCTATAATACATTCATATTTGGTTCATTTATATCATGCTCCTCTTAACAATACAGTTTTAATTACTCTTAGTGGTACTTGTATATTTATAAATACCATATCTAAATTTCTATTTCTTGCTCTGTCAACCACAAAGGGTATATGTTGCTTTTTCAGTTTTTAAGATGAGCATATTAACTCCTCAACCCTTGAACTCTACCCCACTCTGTCTTCCCATTGCTGTCATTTTACTGTTTATTTTGTTGAGGTTAATAACATTTTTATTCTTTCCTGTAACCCCAACTAGATAGGCTCTATGATCAGGAGTATCCCTTAAACCTGTAAATCTCATTCCATAAAAGTGGAGGAAGTTAAAACCACTTTGAGGTACCTTCTTGATCCCAATTTCCTGTTCCAAGATGGTAGTCACATGCTTGGGGGAAAACACCTTGTTATAACACATTGAAAAAATTGAAAAAACAAAACAAAACTGGAGGATGTTAAGGGAATTTATCTTGAAGATGTTAGAGATTTGGGGAGAAGACAGTTATGAAAGATATCTTTAAATTGCTAAAAAGGCTTTCATGTGTAAATAGAATTTCTATTGGGCACAAGGGAATGGGATAGCAATGTAATAATTCATGTTTTGATGTAGAAAGCAGGAGAAAAACAGAAGTAATCAAAATTAGAACTCATGGGACTTAAATAGAGCCTGATGATCCCTTTGCAATTACATTGCCAAAGGTACTCAATAGAAAGCTCGTGAAATGACAGTTTTAAGATAATTTAATTATTTTAAATCAGAAGTCAAAAACCATCGAAAAACAATAACCTTATTCTTAGGAAGTCCACATTTAAAAATACAATGTGACTATTCAAACATGGTTTTATTTGTAATTATCACAAAGTTGATATAATTAAAAGTAAAATTACCAAAAATGACCAGCAGCAGTTTCCTCCTAGTTTCATCATTGTTTTCAAATACACACTGATCATTATGTTGATTTAATCAAAGCCTTTAAACTAAACAGGGATTGAGTTATACATTTCTGTCTTTATGTTACCTCTGACTCTATGATAGGATAAGAAATTCACTGCCCTTTGTCTTTTGTTAGACTAACACTAGTAGATTAAAAAAAAATTAAAAACAAAAGAACTACTGCAGACAACACACCTGTAAGAATAAGAAGTTCAGAATTCTCTGACTTCCCATATGCTTGGATCTGAAATCTTGCAGTGCCATTAGAGATATTTTTTGTTTTCCCTGAATATCATATTCTAAGAATGACTTTACTCTTTCTATAGGAAATAGCTGCAAAAGTCCCAGGTTTTAAAATCTTATATCCTAATGTCCAAAAGTAAAGAGTCCATATTTCCCCATAGCTCTCAGAGGAAAGAGGAAGCTTCGTAGTCAGTGCACATGAAGTCGCTTCAGTCATGTTCAACACTGTGCAACCCCATGGACTGTAGCCTGCCAGGCTCCTCTGTCCATGGGATTCTCCAGGCAAGAATACTGGAGTGGGTTGCCAGGCCCTTCTTCAAGGGATCTTCCTAACCCAAGGATGGAACCCACGTCTTACACACTGGCAAGCAGGTTCTTTACCACTAACGCCACCTGGGTGGACACCAGCAGATATGTGTGATGTCCTGTTGGTTCAAACTGCCTCATTCACAGGCCCAGGTCTGATGAAATGAATGTGAGCAGGAGAACAGACTTTACATATTCAGCTTCTAGACTGGTTGGGTCAGTATTACCTAAAACATAGATCTGTGAATAGAAGTACAGTCCTTCAGAGTGAAATAGGGGCTCTAGTACCATGAAGTGGGTGGGCAGCAAGAAGAATGCTTGCCAGTAGAAAAATCATTTCCCGGTAAGAGCTCAGTTGTGCAGGGTTGGTTTGCACATATAATTATCCACTAGTCTAAAAGTTCGGAGAAGGCAATGGCAAGCCACTCCAGTACTCTTGCCTAGAAAATCCCATGGATGGAGCAGCCTAGTAGGCTGCAGTCCATGGGGTCGCTAAGGGTTGGACACGACTGAGCAACTTCACTTTCACTTTTCACTTTCACACATTGGAGAAGGAAATGGCAACCCACTCCAGTGTTCTTGCCTGGAGAATCCCAGGGATGGGGGAGCCTGGTGGGCTTCCATCTATGGGGTCACACAGAGTCGGACACGACTGAAGTGACTTAGCAGCAGCAGCAGCAGTCTAAAAGTTGAGAAAATTAATTCATTTAAGTCCAATAGCTGTGGCTTTTTCAAAATTTTAAGAAGTTCATGTTTAATTATGGCTAAAAAGCAACTATGTAATACATTCCCCATCTGCTGGAAGGTCTTGAGTGCTAAACAAAGAAACATATATAAAACATCCTTTGTCAGACCAAAGTGCTGAAAATCTGATAAGTGCTAAGGGCAGAGAATATTAGAAAGATATGATCAAAGTTGAATTTAAGGTGAAGTATTTTATATCAATAAATTGAAGAGAGAAGCAGCCTTAAAACATGAGAGTTATGGTTTCTTAGGAATTCTCTGTTTCACCTGGCTCAGTACATTATTGATATAGATTACTTAATCATGTCTAGAGGAAAGAACCCTGAAGGAAAAATGGGTGTCTTTCTCCCACAATAAGTTTTTGGAAGAAAATGGAAAACAGTTCTCAGTATTATTTGAACTTGAAATGCTAAGCACGACAATCTCAGCTTAAGGAGGTTTCAGTTCAGTTCAGTTCAATCGCTCAGTTGTGTTCAACTCTTTGCAACCCTGTGAACCGTAGCATGCCAGGACTCCCTGTCCATCACCAACTCCTAGAGTCCACCCAAACCCATGTCTATTGAGTGGATGATGCCACCGAACCATCTCATCCTCTGCTGTCCCCTTCTGCTCCCGCCCTCAATCTTTCCCAACACCAGGGTCTTTTAAAATGTGTCAGCTCTTCGCATCAGGTGGCCAAAGTATTGGAGTTTCAGCTTCAACATCAGTCCCTCCAATGAACACCCAGGACTGATCTCTTTTAGGATGGACTGGTTGGATCTCCTTGCAGTCCAAGGGACTCTCAAGAGTCTTCTCCAACACCACAGTTCAAAAGCATCTATTCTTCCGCACTCAGTTTTCTTTATAGTCCAACTCTCACATCCATACATGACCACTGGAAAAACCATAGCGTTGACTAGATGGACCTTTGTTGGCAAAGTAATGTCTCTGCTTTTTAATATGTTGTCTAGATTGATCATAACTTTCCTTCCAAGGAGTAAGCACCTTTTAATTTCACGGCTGCAATCACCATCTGCAGTGATTTTGGAGCCCAGAAAAATAAAGTCAGCCACTGTTTCCCCATCTATCTGCCATGAAGTGATGGGACAGGATGCCATGATCTTAGTTTTCTGAATGTTGAGCTTTAAGGCAACTTTTTCACTCTCCTCTTTCACTTTCATCAAGAGGATTTTTAGTTCTTCTTCACTTTCTGCTATAAGGGTGGTGTCATCTGTATATCCAAGGTTATTGATATTTGTCCCAGTTATCTTTATTCCACCTTGTGCTTCTTCCAGCCAAGGCTTCTCATGATGTACTCTGCATATAAGTTAAATAAGCAGGGTGACAATACACAGCCTTGATGCTCTCCTTTTCCTATTTGGAACCAGTCTGTTGTTCCATGTCTAATTCTAACTGTTGCTTCCTGAACTGCATACAGGTTTCTCAAGAGTCAGATCAGGTGGTCTGGTATGCCCATCTCTTTCAGAATTTTCCACAGTTATTGTGATCCACACAGTCAAAGGCTTGTTAGTGGCCAAATCTAGGAGCTGAAGACATAAGTCAGAAGAGAGAAATTCCCAGGTAAGAATATTTTTGTTTCTTGAAACAGTTGTTTATATAAAAGGATGTATTTATTTCAAAGGATCTTGCTGAAGAGGTAAAGCTGAGGGAGCAATAGCACAGAGCAGTGGTTATGATGTGTCTCTGGGGTTGACTCTTTAAGGTGAAAATGTTTAATATCCAGACTGTATCACTTATAAATTGTGTGGCTTTGGGTAAGTTGCTTATCTCTTTGATCACAGGTCCCTAGGGCTTCCCTGGTGGCTCAGAGTTTAAAGCGTCTGCCTCCAATGTGGAAGACCCAGGTTCGATCCCTGGGTCGGGAAGATTCCCCTGGAGAAGGAAACAGTAACCCACTCCAGTATTCTTGCCTGGAGAATCCCATGGACGGAGAAGCCTGGTAGGCTACAGTCCACGGGGTCACAAACAGTCAGACATGACTGAGCGACGGAACGAAAGGGAACGGCAATATTAGCAGTTCCCAGTTCATTGCACTGTTGTGCTAAAATCATACAAAGCCCACAGGACAATGTTTGACTCCCAATAAATAATGTTTGGGAGAAATATCAAGAACCTCACATATGCAGATGACACTACCCTTATGGCACAAAGCAAAGAGAAACTAAAGAACCTCTTGATGAGAATGAAAGAGGAGACTGAAAAAGCTGGCTTAAAACTCAACATTCAAAAAATGAAGATCATGGCATCTGGTCCCATCACGTCATGGTAAACAGATGGAGAAACAATGGAAACACGAACAGACTTTATTTTCTTGGGCTCCAAAACCACTGCAGATGGTGACTACAGCCATGAAATTAAAAGATGCTTGCTCCTTGAAAGAGGAGCTATGAAAGACATAGATAGCATATTAAAAATTAGAGACATTACTTAGCCAAGAAAGTTCCATATCGTCAGAGTTATGGTTTTTCCAGTGGTCATGTATAGATGTGAGATTTGGACCATAAAGAAGGCTGAGCACTGAAAAATTCATGCTTTTCAACTGTGGTGTTGGAGAAGACTCTTGAGAGTCCCTTGGATAGCAAGGAGATCAAGCCAGTCAATAATCAAGGAAATCAATCCTGAATATTCATTGGAAGGACTGACGCTGAAGCTCCAATAATTTGGCTACCTGATGTGAAGAGCTGACTCATTAGAAAAGATCCTGATGTTGGGAAAGATTGAAGGCAGGAGGAGAAGGGGGCAACAGAGGACAAGATGGTTGGATGGCATCACTGACTCAATGGCCATGAGTTTGAGGAGGCTCTGGGAGATGGTGAAGGACAAGTAAGCCTGGCATGCTGTAGTCCACAGAGTTGTAAAGAGTCAGACATGACTGAGTGACTAAATAGCAACCACAAAAATAGTGCTTGACTGCCTTTAGTAAATCTTATGTAATAGTAATAATGGGGATAACTTGAGAAGTTTATCCTGAATAGAATGCAATTGTGCTTTGGAAGGGACTATAGGAAATCGTGGAGAAAACAAAGACAGACTCAGATGCACCATCTGGTTCAAATAGACCCAACCAGTTTACCACCAATCCCCCAGGAAATAATGGTTTATTCCAAGGAGCTTAACAGAAATCTGGATTTCTCTGTCTACATTTTCTTTTATGGCTAAACATTGACTGACCCCTTCTGTTCCTCTTTCCAACCCCATTGCTTTCATGGCACGTGTATGGCATAGATAACATTCATCTCACCCTTTCACATGAGCTCTCCACAATCAACAGAACACAGCATGGTCACTGTTAGTACATGATTGGCTTATAACTACTCAAACCTGAACACTCATTAGAATGATAATGTTTCCATAAAGTAGCCAGTTACATAGTTCCATATCAGAAACACTTGTGGATTTTTTAAAAGAAAACATGGCAGGTGGGGGGGGTTACTTCTCAAGATGCTAATTCAGTAAGTCTAGGTTGAGGCTAAAATACTGTGATTTTTTTTTTAATTGAGTAGTTTTGATGTGCAATCTAAAATCACTGCTCTGAGAACATATCACTATCCTACAATGACAGTAGTGACCTACTGGCCATTTATCAAGTGCCAGGCACTAACTATTCAGTGTGGTTTATATGAATTAACACACCCTCAACTCATCTTATCCTCACAATTATCCTAAAAGGCCAGTTGCTATTATTATTCCATTTCATAATGAGGAGACTGAGGCAAAGAAAGATTACTAGCCACATGGTTAATAAGAAGTGGAGCTGAGACTCAAAATCAGAAAGTCTTACTCCAGAGGCCACTTATTTCCTGGAAATATTAGAAAGCAAAGCAAACTTCTGGCATTCACCCTCAAGGAATTAGTGGAGGTAAATTAGACGAGGAAAATTATCATTAGTTATTATTTTTCTGTCAAAGGGGAATTCTATGCAGCACTACAGTAAGGGCTTCTTGGCATAGAGCAACAGGTTTCTGTCAGACCCTGTCAAAATCAGGATTGTGACTGATTAAGAAACAGATATCTGGAGGAAATCACGTCCCCTGAGAAAAGGTGTAGAAGGAAGAACTCTTCTAACATTCAAATGATATTTAGTCATGGCCATGGTTCTTCAGGAACTGTCTAGAGCACACTGGTCAGCTCTGAGGAAGGCCAGCAACTCTCCAAGGAAAATGGCTGCCCTAACTCTGGAGATAACAATCAAGCGACACAAACTTGGATGCCTCCCAGCCTGAGTCCATGAGTTCTATTTACTAATAAAGGAAAAACAACCAGTTAGAGATATCGGTACCATCTAAGTTGTTGGAGAGATGATGGGGTGAATCATATAGATATATACACATACCTATGACTCACTGGAAAAGACTCTGATGCTAGGAGGGATTGGGGATGGGAGGAGAAGGGGACGACAGAGAATGAGATGGCTGGATGGCATCACCGACTCGATGGACATGAGTTTGAGTGAACTCCGGGAGTTGGTGATGGACAGGGAGGCCTGGCGTGCTGTGATTCATGGGGCTGCAAAGAGTCGGACACGACTGAGCGACTGAACTGAACTGATGCTCATTTAATTCTGTGGGTAAGGATTATAGATACTTTACAGGTATTTTAAAATAAAATTATCTGTCAACATTGTTCAGAAATAGCCAGAGATACCTGATTTATTATTGTGAGCTGATGCAAAACACTTGCATGCTTATTTTTTTGCTGTTGTTCAGAAACACATACATGCACACAAAAATATTTTGTCAAAATGTTTTAGTACATGTGTGGTATTTAATGCTTGTCAATACTCTTCTATTAAAGAAATGGAACTTAGACCCAATTTAAAGAACTTGACAAATTTCAACTTTTGCATTTCAACTGTTGTGAAAGTGAGTTATTAATCAGAATTATTAATGCAACTTTTAAGTACTTTGTTTCTAAAATACTGAAATTAACCCTTGATATTTTAACCAAAAATATTTTAACATTTTATTCAATCTATACATAAGTCTAAAGTAAATCACAAAAAAACAAACTTACAACTTAATAGAATTAAAAATTTCTAGGCTTCCAAGTACTGTCTTTAAAAAGTTTAAAAAGTATTTCTGAAAATTTCATATATTTGACATAAACAAATGAAAACTGTTTATTAGAAAACTATGAAAAACAGCCTAATTTCTGGCTAAGAAGGCTAATGAAAAAGCAAATTTTATAAAGAGAAATGTAAAGTGTTGTGTCAAGTTCATTCACAATGACAAAAAGGCAAAACACAAAATTTAATTCATATTGCTGTCAAGTATAAACAGTTTAGGGCTTCCCTGGTGATTCAGAGTTAAAGAATCTGCTTGCAATGCAGGAGACATGGGGTCAAGACATGGTTTCAATCCCAGGTCAGGAAGATCCCCTAGGGAAGGAAATAGCAACCCACTCCAATATTCTTTCCTGGAAAATCCTATGGACAGAGAAGCCTGGTGGGCTACAGTCCATGAGGTTGTAAGAGAGACATGGTTTAACAATTATACTATTCTATAAAGGTTATTCACTACTTAACTGGTGATAGGCATATTAAACATTTTTTAAAAATAAAGTTATTGCATTGGTCACTTAACCCCTCCTGGGTGGCTCAGGAGCCGCAGGAGATGTGGGTTTGATCCCTCTGTTGGGAAGATACCCTGGAGGAGGATATGGCAACCCATACCAGTATTCTTGCTTGGAGAATCATAAGGATAGAAGAGCCTGGTGGGCTACAGTCCATAGAGTCACACAGAGTTGGACATGACTGAAGCGACTTAGCACGCACACCTACATTGGTCACTTAACCTCTGTGAGTATAAATGTAACTCAAATAAACCTAGCCAGCTTCATAGTCTACCTGGGTATCAAGTCACATTCTAAAACCATTAATTCAACATCTCATGAAATTTAAAAGTGATTTAAATCTTTACCAGAGGCAATGGACTGGATAATCCAGGGGGTTTACTTCCTGCTTCACAATGAAATTCTGTCTTCCATCAACCTGTCTGATCCATCTTGCTAAACCTCATCCAACAATGACACTTTTCTTGCTTCCTACTGTAAACTTTCCAGATCTGTCTTTTATTCTGAAACAATAGTTTTCTAACCTTTAAACTCTAAATAAAGCTTCAAAATCCATACCTTGCTAAAGATAAGAAAAGTCAGTAAGTCACAGAAATAAGTGCTCTATGTACATGTGCATGCATGTGTGTGTGTGCGTGTGAATGCTTGCTATTGTTTCCATTGTACATGCAAGGACACATGCTTTACCGGTTCAGTTCAACTGCTCATTCGAGTCCGACTCTTTGCCACCCCATGAACCACAGCACGCCAGGCCTCCCTATCCACCACAAACTCCCAGAGTCCACCCAAATCCCTATCCATTTAGCCAGTGATGCCATCCAACCATCTCATCCTCTGTCGTCCCCTTCTCCTACTGCCCTCAACTTTTCCAGCATCAGGGTCTTTTCAAATGAGTCAGCTCTAAGCACCAGGTGGCCAAAGTACTGGAGTTTCAGCTTCAACATCAGCCCTTCCAATGAATATTCAGGACTGATTTACTTTAGGATGGAATGGTTGGATCTCCTTGCAGTCTAAGGGATTCTCTAGAGTCTTCTCCAACACCAGGTTCAAAGCATCAATTCTTTGGCACTCAGCTTTCCTTATAGTCCAACTCTCACATCCATACATGACTACTGGAAAAACATAGCCTTGACTAGACAGATCTTTGTGGACAAAATATTGTCTCTGCTTTTTAATATGCTGTCTAGGTTGGTCATAACTTTCCTTCCAAGGAGTAAACGCCTTTTAATTTCATGGCTGCAATCACCATCTGCAGTGATTTTGGAGCCCAGAAAAATAAAGTCTGACACTGTTTCCACTATTTCCCCATCTATTTGCATGAAGTGATGGGACCAGATGTCATGATCTTAGTTTTCTGAATGTTGAGCTTTAAGCCAACTTTTTCACTCTCCTCTTTCACTTTCATCAAGAGGCTTTTTAGTTGCTCTTCAGTTTCTGCCATAAGGATGGTGTCATTTGCATATCTGAGGTTACTGATATTTCTACTGGCTATCTTGACTCCAGCTTGTGCTTCATCCAGCCCAGCGTTCCTCATGATGTACTCTGCATATAAGTTAAATAAGCAGGGTGACAATACACTGCTTTGATGTTCTCCTTTTCCTGTTTGGAACCAGTCTGTTGTTCCATGTCAAGTTCTAACTCTTGCTTCCTGACCTACAAACTGGTTTCTCAAGAGGCAGGTCAGGTGGTCTGGTATTCCCATCTCTTTCAGAATTTTCCACAGTTATTGTGATCCACACAGTCAATGGCATTGGCATAGTAAATAAAGCAGAAATAGGGTTTTTCTGGAACTCTCTTGCTTTTTCGATGATCCAGCAGATGTGGCAATTTGATCTCTGGTTCCTCTGCCTTTTCTAAAACCAGCATGAACATCTGGAAATTCACAGTTTACATATTGCTGAAGCCTGGCTTGGAGAATTTTGAGCATGACTTTACTAGCGTGTGAGATGAATGCAATTGTGCGGTAGTTTCAGCATTCTTTGTCACTGCCTTTCTTTGGGATTGGAATGAAAACTGACCTTTTCTGGTCCTGTGGCCACTGCTGAGTTGTCCAATTTTGCTGGCATATTGAGTATAGCACTTTCACAGCATCATCTTTCAGGATTTGAAATAGCTCAACTGGAATTCCATCACCTCCACTAGCCTTGTTTGTAGTGATGCTTCCTAAGGCACAGTTGACTTTACATTCCAAGATGTCTGGCTCTAGGTGAGTGATCACACCATTGTGGTTTTCTGGGTCATGAAGATCTTTTTTTGTCTAGGCCTTCTGTGTTCTTGCCACCTTTTCTTAATGTCTTCTGCTTCTGTTAGGTCCATACCAGTTCTGTCCTTTATGAGCCCATCTTTGCATGAAATGTTCCCTTGGTATCTCTAATTTTCTTGAAGAGATCTCTAGTCTTTTCCATTCCTTGTTTTCCTCTATTTCTTTGAACTGATCACTGAGGAAGGCTTTCTTATCTCTCCTTGTTATTCTTTGGAACTCTGCATTCAAATGGGTATATCTTTCTTTCTCTCCTTTGTTTTTCACTTCTCTTCCTTTCACAGCTATTTGTAAGGCCTCCTCAGACAACCATTTTGCTTTTTTGCATTTCTTTTCCATGGGGATGATCTTGATCCCCATCTCTTGTGTAATGACAGGAACCTCCGAGCATAGTTCATCATTTACTCTGTCTATCCGATCTAGTCCCTTAAATCTGTTTTTCATTCCACTGTATAATTGTAAGGGATTTGATTTAGGTCATACCTGAATGGTCTAGTGGTTTTCCCTACTTTCTTCAATTTATGTCTGAATTTGGCAATAAGGAATTCATGATCTGAGTCATAGTCAGCTTCCGGTCTTGTTTTTGCTAACTGTATACAGCTTCTCCATCTTTTGCTACAAAGAATACAATAGTCTGCTTTTGGTATTGGCCATCTGGTGATATCCATGTGTAGTCTTCTCTTGTGTTGTTGGAAGAGTGTATTTGCTATGACGAGTGCATTCTCTTGGCAAAACTCTATTAGCCTTTGCCCTGCTTCATTTTGTACTCCAAAGCCAAATTTTCCTGCTACTTTAGGTGTTTCTTGACTTCCTACTTTTGCATTCCAGTCCCCTATAATGAAAAGGACATTACTTTTGGGTGTTAGTTCTAAAAGGTCTTGTAGGTCTTCATAGAACTGTTAAACTTCAGCGTTTTCAGTGTTATTGGTCGGGGCATAGACTTGAATTACCGTGACATTGAACAGTTTGTCTTGGAAATGAAGAGAGATCATTGTCATTTTTGAGATTGCATACAAGTACTGCATTTTGGACTCCTTTGTTGACCATGATGGCTACTCCATTTCTTCTAAGGGATTCCTGCCCACAATAGTAGATATAATGGCCATCTGATTTAAATACACCCATTGCCATCCATGTTTGTTCTCTGATTCCTAGAATGTCAGTGTTCACTCTTGCTATCTCCTGTTTGACCACTTCCAATTTACCTTGATTCATGGACTTCACATTCCAGGTTCCTATGCAATATTGCTCTTTACAGCATCAGACCTTCCTTCTATCATCAGTCACATCCAATACTCGGTCTTTTTTTGCTTTGGCTCCATCCCTTCATTCTTTCTGGAGTTATTTCTCCACTGATCTCCAGTAGCATACTGGGCACCTCTTGACCTGGGGAGTTCATCTTTCAGTGTCCTATCTTTTTGTCTTTTCATACTGTTAATGGGGTTCTCAAGGCAAGAATACTGAAGTGGTTTGCCATTCCCTCCTCCAGTGGACCACACTCTGTCAGAGCTCTCCACCATGACCCAGCAGTCTTGGGTGGCCCCACCCCGCTTGGCTTAGTTTCATTCATTGCACAGGAGCAGTGGCTCTGTGGTGTAGCTGTGGCCAAGAGGAGGTACCCCACGTCCAAGTTAAGGAGCAGTGGCTCCACTTTGATGGAGCAGTGAAAAGATACCCTATGTCCAAGGTAAGAGAAACCCAACTAAGACGGTAGGTGTTAAGAGAGGGCATCAGAAGAAAGGCAGACTGAAACCACAATCACAGAAAACTAGCCAATCTGATCATATGGACCACAAACTTATCTAACTCAATGAAACATCCTTTATAGCATTATCATATTAAAAAAGCCCCAACTATAATTAAGTATCATTGTCAATCCTCTCAATCACTCCACATCTCCAGTTCTGCCACTTACTGAAGTTTTCCAATTACCCTTGAGTCCAGATTGCTTTAGAATTTAAGGATGATGGACCTACACTACCCAATAACAGAATCAGGAAGGTACTGAGTATTTGAAATATGGCTACTCCACATCAAGATGTGCAATAGGTATAAACTGTAACCAGACTTAGTACATAGAAAGAATCTAAAATCTCTCATCAAATGTTGTTAGTGATTGCGCTGAAATATTCATATACTTGATATACTGGGTAAATTAAAATATATACTACTGAAATTACTTTCACTTGTTTCTTTCCACTTTTAAAAAGTGATTGCCTAGAAAAATAAAAGTACATATACATCTCACATTTGTGGTTGAAGTTAGATTACTACTGAACAGCTCTGTACACTATTACCATGTTTAGACTTCAGAGGCCTCAGTAGAGGAAAAAAAAAGAAAAACAGCACTTAGAGTGTTCGATTAAGTTAATGAGAAAAAAACAAATTGATTGTTTACTGAATAGCAGATGGTCAGAGATAAAGCTGAGCTAGATTTTCCTCCTTCATAATTTTTAAACCTGTTAGAATTTTTATTAAAGGAATGTGTATATCTAATGAAAGCATTTTCTAGTCAATTTAAAAAATACAACAGTTTCCATCCATGCTATAATCAAATCTGGTTCTTTTTAATCCAACATTTTAATCACATAGTGCTTAGATTCTAATAAAAGCCTCATATCTATTTTCACCTTTCAGCTGCCTAAAGAGACATATTTTCTTCAGTACAGTATACAGAAAAGCTTAACTCTGATTTCGGCAACAATTGGTTGGGTCAACAGCTGTAATCACAGTAGACATCAAGTTTTTGAGCCTTGACTTGTCAGGCAAAGGGGATTGCTCTACATGAAGGAGGTAATTTCATGCTTGAATAGCTCTGCACTATTAAATCAGAAAATTGAGTTACAGTCCTCTCGCATCATGAAAACTGCTGCAAGCAAGCCTGCCTCTAAGGAACATTTGAGAGAATTTCACTGAGAACAAGACACTGAAAAAAAAACAAACACACAGTCACACAAGAAGAACAGCAAATATGGTTTCTTTTATGATTGGGTACTTTGGCTTATTTGACTTTTATTTTTATAGTTTTGATAACCACTTGCATTTTTCAACTTAAAAATAATGATAGATTACACTGTTGGTGGGAATGCAAACTAGTACAGCCACTATGGAGAACAGTGTGGAGATTCCTCAAAAAACTGGAAATAGAACTGCCATATCATCCAGCAATCGCACTCCTGGGCATACACACCGAGGAAACCAGAATTGAAAGAGACACATGTACTCCAATGTTCATTGTAGCACTGTTTATAATAGCGAGGACATGGAAGCAACCTAGATGTCCTTCGGCAGACGAATGGATAAGAAAGCTGTGGTACATATACACAATGGAGTATTATTCAGCCATTAAAAAGAATACATTTGAATCAGTTCTAATGAGGTAGATGAAATTGTAGCCTATTATACAGAGTGAAGTAAGCCAGAAAGAAAAACACCAATACAGTATACTAACACATATATATGGAATTTAGAAAGTTGGTAACCTTAACCCAGTATTCAGTTCAGTTCAGTTCAGTCGCTCAGTCGTGTCCGACTCTCCGCGACCCCATGAATCACAGCACGCCAGGCCTTCCTATCCATCACCAACTCCTGGAGTACACTCAAACTCATGTCCACAGAGTCGGTGATGCCATCCAGCCATCTCATTCTCTGTCGTCCCCTTCTCCTCCCACCCCCAATCCCTCCCAGCATCAGAGTCTTTTCCAGTGAGTCGACTCGTCGCATAAGGTGGACAAAGTATTGCAGTTTCAGCTTTAGCATCAGTCCTTCCAATGAACACCCAGGATCGATCTCCTTTAGAATGGACTGGTTGGATCTCCTTGCAGTCCAAGGGACTCTCAAGAGTCTTCTCCAACACCAGAGTTCAAAAGCATTGATTCTTCGGCGATCAGCTTTCTTCACAGTCCAACTCTCACATCCATACATGACCACGGGAAAAACCATTGCCTTGACTAGACGGACCTTGGTTGGCAAAGTAATGTCTCTGCTTTTTAATATACTATCAAGGTTGGTCATAACTTTCCTTCCAAGGAGCAAGGGTCTTTTAATTTCATGGCTAAAATCAGCATCTGCAGTGATTTTGGAGCCCCAAAAAATAAAGTCGGACACTGTTTCCACTGTTTTTCCATCTATTTCCCATGAAGTGATGGGACCAGATGCCATGATCTTTGTTTTCTGAATGTTGAGCTTCAAGCCAACCTTTTCACTCTTCTCTTTCACTTTCATCAAGAGGCTTTCGAGTTCCTCTTCACTTTCTGCCATTAGGGTAGTGTCATCTGCATATCTGAGGTTATTGATATTTCTCCCAGCAATCTTGATTCCAGCCTGTGCTTCTTCCAGCCCAGCGTTCCTCATGATGTACTCTGCATATAAGTTAAATAAGCAAGATGACAATATACAACCTTGACGTACACCTTTTCCTATTTGGAACCAGTCTGTTGTTCCATGTATAGTTCTGACTGTTGCTTCCTGACCTGCATACAGGTTTCTCAAGAGGCAGGTCAGGTGGTCTGGTATTCCCATCATTGAAGAATTTTCCACAGTTTATTGTGATCCACACAGTCAAAGGCTTTGGCATAGTCAATGAAGCAGAAATAGATTTTTTTCTGGAACTCTCTTGCTTTCTCCATGATCCAGCGGATGTTGGCAATTTGATCTCTGGTGCCTCTGCCTTTTCTAAAACCTGCTTGAACATCTGGGAGTTCACGGTTCACATATTGCTGAAGCCTGGCTTGGAGAATTTTGAGCATGACTTTACTTGCGTGGGAGATGAGTGCAATTGTGCGGTAGTTTGAGCATTCTTTGGCATTGCCTTTCTTTGGGATTGGAATGAAGACTGACCTCTTCCAGTCCTGTGGCCACTGCTGAGTTTTCCAAATCTGCTGGCATATTCAGTGCAGCACTTTCACAGCATCATCTTTCAAGACTTGAAATAGGTCAACTGGAATTCCATCACCTCCACTAGCTTTGTTCGTAGTGATGCTTTCTAAGGCCCACTTGACTTCACATTCCAAGATGTCTAGCTCTAAGTCAGTGATCACGTTATCGTGACTATCTTGGTCGTGAAGATCTTTTTTGTACAGTTCTTCTGTGTATTCTTGCCACCTCTTCTTAATATCTTCTGCTTCTGTTAGGTCCATACTGTTGGAGCGGCTGTGAAGAGATTTTCCACGACCAAGGTAAGAGAAACCCAAATAAGATGGTAGGTATCACGAGGGGGCATCAGAGGGCAGACAAACTGAAATCATAATCACAGCAAACTAGCCAATTGGATCACATGGACCACAGCTGAATGTGGTCCACTGGAGAAGGGAATGGCAAACCACTTCAGTATACTTGCCTTGAGAACCCCATGAACAATATCAAAGGGCAAAATGATAGGATACTGAATGAGGAATTCCCTAGGTCGGTAGGTGCCCAGTATGCTACTGGAGATCAGTGGAGAAATAACTCTAGAAGGAATAAAGGGATGGAGCAAAAGCAAAACCAATACCCAGTTGTGGATGTGACCAGTGATAGAAGCAAGGTCCAGTGCTGTAAAGAGCAATATTGCATAGGAACCTGGAATGTTAGGTCCATGAATCAAGGCAAATTGGAAGTGGTCAAACAGGAGATGACAAGAGTGAACATAGACATTTAGGAATCAGTGAATTAAAATGGACTGGAATGGGTGAATTTAACTCGGATGACCATTATATCTACTACTGTGGGCAAGAATCCCTTAGAAGAAATGGAGTAGCCATCATGGTCAACAAAAGAGTCCAAAAGGCAGTACTTGGATGCAATCTTAAAAATGACAGAATGATTTCTGTTCGTTTCCAAGGCAAACCATTCAATATTACAGTAATCCAGGCCTATGCCCCTACCAGTAATGCTGAAGAAGCCGAAGTTAATCAGTTCTATGAAGACCTACAAGACCTTTTAGAACTAACACCCAAAATAGATGTCCTTTTCATTATAGGGGACTGGAATGCAAAAGTAGGAAGTCAAGAAACACCAGGAGTAACAGGCAAATTTGGCCTTGGAGCACGAAATGAAGCAGGGCAAAGGCTAATAGAGTTTTGCCAAGAGAACACACTGGTCATAGTAAACACCCTCTTCCAACAACACAAGAGAAGACTCTACACGTGGACATCACCAGATGGTCAACACCGAAATCAGATTGATTATATTCTTTGCAACCAAAGATGGAGAAGCTGTATACTGTTAGCGAAAACAAGACCAGGAGCTGACTGTGGCTCAGATCATGAACTCCTTATTGCGAAATTCAGACTGAAACTGAAGAAAGTAGGGAAAACCACTAGACCATTCAGATATGACCTAAATCATATCCCTTATGATTATACAGTGGAAGTGAGAAATAGATTTAAGGGACTAGATCGATTGATAGAGTGCCTGATGAACTCTGGACGGAGGTTCATGACATTGTACAAGAGACAGGGACCAAGACCATCCCCATGGAAAAGAAATGCAAAAGAGCAAAATGGCTGTCTGAGGAGGCCTTACAAATAGCTGTGAAAAGAAGAGAGGCGAAAAGCAAAGGAGAAAAGGAAAGATATAAGCATCTGAATGCAGAGTTCCAAAGAATAGCAAGGAGAGATAAGAAAGACTTCCTCAGTGATCAATGCAAAGAAATAGAGGAAAACGACAGAATAGGAAAAACAAGAGACCTCTTCAAGAAAATTAGAGATTCCAAGGGAACATTTCATGCAAAGATGGGCTCGATAAAGGACAGAAATGGTAACCCTGTATACAAGACAACAAAAGAGACACAGATGTATAGAACAGTTTTTGGGACTCTGTGGGAGTGGGTGAGGGTGGAATGAATTGGGAGAATGGCATTGAAACATGTATATTATCATATGTGAAATGAATCACCAGTCCAGGTTCGACGCATGATACAGGACGCTCGGGGCTGGTGCACAGGGATGACCCAGAGGGAGGATATGGGGAGGAGGGAGGTGGGAAGGGGTGTTCAAGAGGGGGAACACATGTATACCCGGGGCAGATTCATGTCAATGTATGGCAAAACCAACCAATATAATATTGTAAAGTAATTAGCCTCCAATAAAAAAATTAAAAAAATGATAGAAAACTTTAAGCAGAACTGATGCAGTTATAAACATAGTTTATCTTTCTCTCTTTTTTTTTTTTTTCCTCCAAGGTGAGGCAATTTTTGCTAATGTTGGTGAAACAGCTTTACTTACCACCAAGCATTCTCCCTACACTCCACCCCAGTAAGAGTAAATGATGTGGGTGGCTAGTCATATATATTTATCAAGATGTAAGTTTTCATCACTCTTATCATATGCATTTCAACTGAATATTTTTCTAAATCAAACAATTCTTATCCCACTTTTTAGCTTTATACATCTTATCTGTTATTGACAATGTTTCCATTTTCTCTATATAGGAAAAATGTTAGGAAAAAAAAAGAGGTCAGAAGATTTATATATGGAAAAAAGCATTTTAATTAACCCGGTTCAAAATGTTTCCTTTACATCACCAGACTAAAAAAAAAAAAAAACTTTATGATACAGGATTGCATGTTCAGTTGCTTCAGTCATGACCGACTGCTTGCAACTCCATGGACCACAGTCCACCAGCCTCCTCGGTCCATGGGATTTTTCAGGGAAGAACACTGGAGTGGAGTGGCATGCCCTCCTCCAAGGTAACTTCTCAACCCAGGGATAGGACCTGCTTCTCTTATGTCTCCTGCACTGGCAGGCAAGATTCTTTACTGCTGAGCTACATACTGGGGAAGCCCTATGATATACGATTATTAGATCTATTTTTCATATTAGGAAACTGAGGCACACTACATGTAAATCATGTAAATAATTTCTTCAAGACAATTATAGTTAGTAAATAGAGAAAGAAACTTAAAATAATTTTAATTTGGAGCAAGATTCAGAAAAATGAAAAGCCATATCTTGTGTGGGAGATAACACTTTGTATTTTTAAGAATGAAATTTTTTTTCCTATGATGATTTTTTATTTCCAACACAAAAGTAAACAAAAATAATAATAGTTACATCTTACTCCATCTGTTATATGTAAGCACAAATGAAACATTCACCAACCTAATTTAGAAACAGCCTGATGTTTATCAAATGTTCTTTGCTGTTAAGAGATTAATATGCTTATCTTTCCTGCTTTAACATTAATAAGTACTAATTAACTTACATGGAAAGCTTCAGCTGGGCTAATAACCACATACTTTTTTTTTTGGTTGCTTTTTGTTTTCCCCAGCTGGTAATCAGCCTAGTAGTGGATTTTATTTTTATTCAAAATTGCTACATTTTATACCTTAATTAATAATAACTATTAATAGACTGGGCTTCCTTGGTGGCTCAGTTGGTAAAGAATCCACCTGCAATGTGGGAGACCTGGGTTAACATCCTTGGTTTTGGAAGATCCCTTGGAGGAGGGCATGGCAACCTACTCCAGTATTCTTGCCTGGAGAATTCTCATGGACAGAGGAGCCTGGCAGTCCATGAGGTCGCAAAGAGTCAGACACTACTGAGTGACTAAGCACATACAAACAAACTTGAAAAACCTTGTAACAATGAATCTCTGCAGTGCACACCTTTATTTTTTCTGCCTAGTAGTTACTCAGTTCTCCAGGGACAATACTATCATCTATCTGGGGACTCTCATTATCCTATACTCCATTTATTTAGTCCATTTGGGATTTCCATGATTTTTAGTTCTTAGTTTTATTCAGTGATATCTAGAGTATGCCTCAGACAAAAAGTGGTCCAATGAGTCCCTTCCCTGTTCATTTTTGGGCATCTAACCAGAGGAGTCAAGTGACTTTAAGGTGAACTTTGGAAAGCCATATTTTCCACCATTTGGCGACCTTTCACAACAGTGTGAACACATGAACTTAATGCAGAGAAAAGAGCAGAAATGAGAAACAGAGAAAGATGCCCGATTCTCAACTGTATCACTGCTCTTTCCTTGGCTTAATTATTCTGTAAAATAAAGACATTCTTCTAATTAACACTAATAGAGAACAACAATGTACATTATTTACCTCTGTGCTGAAATAGTATGAGTTATGTTTCTGTTACTTAAAAGAAGTTCAAAACAAATGAAATAGGAAATGATTTTTATTACTTTTAGTTGTAATATAAACAAAACTCCATATTTGATATATTGAATTTATACTTCAAATTACTGGTACTTCTTTCCTCATTTTCAGGTTTTAATTTCTAAGTGTCATCTCAGGCTGCTGTTCAAGTCTTCAACAAGTTTTGAACTCATATGTATCTCCAGAGTAACTGGAATTTTTAGTATGATTACCAAGTTATGTAATTAAGTTTTTAGTATGATTATTGAGTTATGTACTATAGTAATTTTAAAGTATAGATTGCTTATACATTTATGAATGCTCCACTGGACTTACTAGTCTAAATCTGCAATTTCAAAAAAGAGGGAGATATCCAAAATCACCAAGAAGTGAGCACTGATATATTCCATGCTTGGTCTGGCTCAGGCCCCTCAAATTTGATTCCTCCAGAGAGTTACAAACATGTTTTAAGATTTTTTTTTTTCTATCTTGTCCTTATTCATTTACTTATCCATTTAATAAGTTTCTAAGAAAGATTAAACAAAAAAGTTATTAAAATTATGTTTAAATAATTGAAACCACATATATGTTCAGTTCAGTCGCTCAGTCGTGTCCAACTGTTTGTGACCCCACGGCGCTCAGCAGGCCAGGGTTCCCTGTCTTTCAGCATCACAGTCTTTTCAAATAAGTCAGTTATTCACATCAGGTGGCCAAAGTATTGAAGGTTCAACTTCAGCATCAGTCCTTCCAATGAATATTCAGGATTATTTCCTTTAGGATGCACTGGTTTGATCTCCTCTCAGTCCAAGGAACACTCAAGAGTCTTCTCCAAACCACAGTTCAAAAGCATCAATTCTTCGTGCTCAGCTTTCTTTATAGTCAGACTCTCACATCCATACATGACTACTTAAAAAACCATAGCTTTGACTAGACACACCTTTGTTGGCAGTAATGTCTCAGCTTTTTAATGTACTGTCTAGGTTGGCCATAGCTTTTCTTCCAAGAAGCAAGCGTCTTTTAATTTCATGGCTGCAGTCACCATCTGCAGTAATTTTGGAGCCCAAGAAAATAAACTCTCTCACTGTTTCCGTTGCTTCCCCATCTATTTGCCATGAAATGATGGGACTAGATGCCATGACCTTAGTTTTCTGAATGTTGAATTTTAAGCCAGCTTTTTCACTTTCCTCTTTCACTTTCATCAAGAGGCTCTTTAGTTCTTTGCTTTCTGCCATAAGGGTGGTGTCATCTTCGTATCTGAGGTTATTGATAATTCTCTTTGCAATCTTGATTCCAGCTTGTGCTTCATCCAGCCTGGCATTTTGCATGATGTACTCTGCATATAAGGTAAATAAGCAGGGTGATCACATACAGTCTTGATGTACTCCTTTCCCAATTTGGAACCAGTCCAGTGTTCCATGTCCAATTCTAACTGTTGCTTCTTGACCTGAATACTGATTTCCCAGGAGAAATATTTGACACAAAGCATCAAGAAAGGATGTTTCCTTTCAATCCAAAAGAAGGGCAATATCAGAGAATGTTCAAATACCATACATTGGCACTCATTTCACAGGCTAGCAAGGTAATGCTCAAAATCCTTCAAGCAAGGCTTCACGTTTGGTGAAATGAAAACTTCAAGATGTACAAGTTGGCTTTAGAAAAGACAGAGGACCAGAAATCAAACTGTCAGCATCTGTTACAATAGATAAAGCAATATAATTCCAGAAAAACATCTGCTTCATTGACTACACTAAAGCATTTGACTGTGTGGATCACAACAAACTGTGGAAAATTCTTATAGAGATGAGAATACCTGACCAACTTACATGTCTCCTGAGAAACCTATATGTAGGTCAAGAAGCAACAGTTAGAACAGGACATGGAAAAATGGACTGGTTCAGACCTGGGAAAGGAGTACACCAAAGCTGTATATTGTCACCATGCTTAATTAACATATACAGATTACACCATGTGAAATTATGGGCTAGATGAATCACAAGCTGAAATCAACAGTCTCTGATATGCAGATGATACCACTCTAACAGCAGAAAGTGAAGAGGAACTAAAGAGCCTCTTGATGAAGGTGAAAGAGGAGAGTGAAAAAGCTGGCTTAAAACTCCACAATCCAAAAAATAAGATCATGACATCTGGTTCCATCATTTCAGGACATATGCCTAGGGAAAAAATGGAAACAGTGGCAGATTTTATTTTCTTGAGTTCCAAAATCACTGTGCATGTTGACTGCAGCCATGAAATTAAAAGACACTTGCTCCTTGGAAGGAAAGCTATGACAAACCTAGACAGCATATTAAAAAGCAGAGACATCACTTTGCCAAACAAGGTCCATATCGTCAAAGCTATGGTTTTTCCAGTAGTCATGTATGGCTTTGTGATTTGGACCATAAAGAAGGTTGAGTGCTGAAGAATTGATGCTTTTGAATTGTAGTGCTAGAGAAGACTCTTGAGAGTCCCTTGGATAGCAAGGAGGTTAAACCATTCAATTCTAAAGAAATCAACCCTGAATGAATATTGGAAGGACTGATGCTGATGCTGAAGCTCCAATACTTTGGCCACTGTATGCAACATGTCTAGTCATTGGAAAAGACCTTGACACTTGCAGGAGGAGAAGTGGGTGACAGAGGATGAGATGGCTGGATGGCATCACCAACTCAACTGACATGAGTTTGAACAAACTCCAGGAGATAGTGAAGCTTGATGTGCTGCATTCCCATAAGGTTGCAAAGTTGGAACATGACTTAATGAGTTAAAAATAACAACAAATGTCTTGAGCAAGCAACACAAACTGGTAGTCCAGAATTTGCTCTTCTTCATATAACATGACAGTTTTCTTTAACACAGTAAATACACTAATTTAGATTGTTATTTAAAATGTGAAGTGAAAGTGTTAGTCACCCAATCCTGTCCGACTCTTTGTGAGCCCCTGGACTGTAGCCCACCAGGCTCCTCTGACCATGGAATTCTCTAGGCAAGAATACTGGTGTGGGCTAACAATGAAAAAAAATAGAGAAATTAAGGAAACAATTCCATTTACCACTGCAATGAAAAGAATAAAATACTTAGGAATAAATTTACCTAAATAAACAGATGACATATATATAGAAAACTATAAAACACTGATGAAAGAAATCAAAGATGACACAAATAGATGGAGAAATATACCATGTTTGTGGATTGGAAAAATCAATATAGTGAAAAATAGTACACTAATCAAAGCAATCTACAGATTCAATGTAATCCCTATCAGGTTACCAATGATATTTTTCACAGAACTAGAAAAAGTAATTTCACAATTTGCATGGAAACACATAAATCCCCAAATAGCCAAATCAATCTTGAGAAAAAGAATAGAATTGGAGGAATCAATCTTCCTGACTTCAGACTATACTACAAAGACACAGTCATCAAGACTGGCACAAAGACAGAAAGATAGATCAATGGAACAAAATAGAAAGTCCATAGATAAGTCCACACACCTATGGACACCTTATCTTTGACAAAGGAGGCAAAAATATACAATGGAGGAAAGACAATCTCTTTAACAAGTAGTGCTGGTAAAACTGGTTAACCACGTGTAAAAGAATGAAACTAGAACACTTACTAACACCATACACAAAAATAAACTCAAAATGGATGAAAGATCTGAATATAAGACCAGAAACTATAAAACTCTTAGAGGAAAACATAGGCAGAATACTCTCTGACATAAACGATAGCAAGATCCACTATGACTCACCTCCCAGAGTAATGGAAATAAATACAAAAATAAACAAATGGGACCTAATTAAACTTAAAAGCTTTTGCACAATGAAGAAAACAATAAGCAAGGTGAAAAGGCAGCCTTCAGAATGACAAAAAATCAATATCAAATGAAATGACTGACAAAGCATCTCCAGGATTTTCAAACAGCTCATACAGCTCAATACCAGAAAAGCAAACAACCTGATTAAAAAGTGGGCCAAGGAATTAAACAGACATTTCTCCAAAGAAGACATACAGATGGCTAACAAACACACGAAATGATGCACAACATTATTCATAATTCAGTTCAGTTCAGTAACTCAGTCGTGTTAGACTCTTTCCGACCCCATGAATCAAAGCACTCCAGGCCTCCCTGTCCATCACCAACTCCCAGAGTTCACTCAAACTCATGTCCATCGAGTCGGTGATGCCATCCAGCCATCTCATTCTCTGTCATTCCCTTCTCCTCCTGCCCCCAATCCCTCCCAGCATCAGAGTCTTTTCCAGTGAGTCAACTCATCGCATGAGGTGGCCAAAGTATTGGAGTTTCAGCTTTAGCATCAGTCCTTCCAATGAACACCCAGGATTGATCTCCTTTAGAATAGACTGCTTAGATCTCCTTGCAGTCCAAGGGACTCTCAAGAGTCTTCTCCAGCACCACAGTTCAAAAGTATCAATTCTTCAATGATCAGCTTTCTTCACAGTCCAACTCTCACATCCATACATGACCACTGGAAAAAACAGCCTTGACTAGACGGACCTTTGTTGGCAAAGTAATGCCTCTGCTTTTTAATATACTATCAAGGTTGGTCATAACTTTCCTTCCAAGGAGTAAGCGTCTTTTAATTTCATGGCTGCAATCAGCATCCGCAGTGATTTTGGAGCCCCCAAAAATAAAGTCTGACACTGTTTCCACTGTTTCTCCATCTATTTCCCATGAAGTGATGGGACCAGATCCATGATCTTTGTTTTCTGAATGTTGAGCTTCAAGCCAAACTTTTCACGCTCCTCTTTCACTTTCATCAAGAGGCTTTTGAGTTCCTCTTCACTTTCTGCCATAAGGGTGGTGTCATCTGCATATCTGAGATTATTGATATTTCTCCCAGCAATCTTGATTCCAGCTTGTGCTTCTTCCAGCCCAGCGTTCCTCATGATGTACTCTGCATATAAGTTAAATAAGCAAGGTGACAATATACAGCCTTGACGTACACCTTTTCCTATTTGGAACCAGTCTGTTGTTCCATGTCCAGTTCTGACTGTTGCTTCCTGACCTGCATACAGTTTTCTCAAGAGGCAGGTCAGGTGGTTTGGTATTCCCATCTCTTTCAGAATATTCCACAATTAGAGACATGCAAATAAAAACCACAATGAGGTACCAACCCATGCAGATCAGAATGGCCGCCATCAAAATGTTTACAAACAATAAATGCTGGAGAGGGTGTGGAGAAAAGAGAACCCACTTACCCTTAGTGGGAATGCAAACTGGTACAGCAACTATGGAGAACAGTGTGCTGCTGCTGCTGCTAACTCACTTCAGTCGTGTCCGACTCTGTGTGACCCCACAGACAGCCCACCAGGCTCCCCCGTCCCTGGGATTCTCCAGGCAAGAACACTGGTGTGGGTTGCCATTTCCTTCTCCAATGCATGAAAGTGAAAAGTGAAAGTGAAGTCACTCAGACGTGTCTGACTCTTAGCGACCCCATGGACTGCAGCCTACCAGACTCCTCCGACCATGGGATTTTCCAGGCAAGAGTACTGGAGTGGGGTGCCATTGCCATCTCCACGAGAACAGTGTGGAGATTCCTTAAAAAACTAAAAACAGAACTGCCATATGATCCGGCAATGCTACTGTTGGGCATACACACCAAGGAAACTAGAATTGAAAGAGACACATGTAACCCAATATTCATTGCAGCATTGTTTACAACAGCTGGGACATGGAAGCAACCTAGATGTCCATATCTGTCAAATGGATAAGGAAGTTGTGGTATGCATACACAATAGAATATTACCCAGCCATAAAATGGAATGCATTTGAGTCAGTTCTAATAAGGTAGATGAAACTGGAGCCTATTATACAGAGTGAAGTAACTCAGAAAGGGAAACACCAATACAATATATTAACACATTTATATGAAACTTAGAAAGACAGTAACGATGATCTTATATGCAAGGCAGCAAAAGAGACACAGATGTAAAGAACAGACTTTTGAACTATGTGTGAGAAGGCAAGGGTGGGATGATTTGAGAGAAAAGCACTGAAACATGAATATTACCATATGTAAAACAGATGATCAGTGCAAGTTCAATGCATGAAGCAGGGCACTCAAAGCTGGTGCTCCTGGACAACCCAGAAGGATGGGGTGCGGAGGGATGTGGGAGGAGGGTTCAGGATGGGGGGACCCATGTGAACCTGTGACTGATTCATGTTACTGTATGGCAAAAAAACACCAAAATATTGTAAAGCAAGTATCCTCAAATTAAATTTATTTTTTTTAAAAAAAGAATACTGCTGTGATTCTCCATTTCCTTCTCCAAGGGATCTTCCTGACCTAGGATTCAAACCCGTGTCTCCTGTATTGCAGATTCTTTACCATGTAAGCCACCAGGGAAACCCTGATGTTATAAAATGTATAAAGCTAGAAATATTGCAACACTACTTAGGTGCAATTTCATTTTCATAATAGATTAAGTATCTTTTGGTCCTGTTATTTTATCATGCATCTTACATCTACTCAGGCTAATACAGTGGTTAGTGAGGAAAGCACATTCCTAATAAATAGTTCATTATACATAAACTGTGAAGACATGTTGGAACACTTTCTTGACATCTGTCTTCCTATATGGTTTAGGTTAAGTTAAAAGACAAAGAGAGGGACCACAAATAATGAAATCCATTATTCTAAATTAGTTGTCCTGTGCATTCAGGATCAAAGTCATAGGTTTAAGCTGCAAATCTTCTTAAAATGTGAAAAACAATTTTGCTTTTTTGGCTCACCAATATCCATAGCTAATTTCAAGGAGAATCAATAAATGCAGATGGATTGTTGCAGTGCTTCTCAAATAGTTTCATAACAAAACTAAGATATTATTTGCCTTTATTTCAGAGCTGACATTTGCACTGATGGTGTAAAATCAACTACTGGCTCCTTCAGCACCAAACTGTACAAGAATCATTAAGTTCTTCAATACACTTCCCAGTGAAAAGCACAGAAACACACCTTCCAGCAAACAAGCAACACAAACAGTAACAAATACCTTTTAAATATTCTGTGTGATGAAATGGAAAGTACGCCTATGATAGTTAATTTCATGTATCAATTTGACTGGGTGAAGGGATATCCAGATAGCTAGTATAATGTTATTTTTGGGTTTATAAGAATGCTTCCTGGAGTGATTAGCATTTTAATTGATGAACTAAAAAAGCAGATGGCCCTACCTAACATGGGTGAGCATCATCTAATCTCCTGAGGGCCTGAGTAGAACAAAAAAAAAATAAACAGATGAAGAAAGAATTTGCTCTCTCTCTGTGCTAAGCGCTCACAGAGACAGCTCACGGGTGCGGCCAAAAGGAGCTACCCCACATCCAAGGTAAGGAGCAGCGGCTGTGCTTTGCTGGAGCAGCGGTGAAGAGTTACCCCAAGTCAAAGGTAAGAGAAACTCAAGTAAGACAGTAGGCACTGAGAGAGGGTGAAACCACAATCACAGAAAACTAGCCATTCAGATCACACAGACCACAGCCCTGTCTAACTCAATGAAACTAAGCCATGCCGTGTGAGGCCACTAAGATGGACAGGTCATGGTGGAGAGGACTGACAGAATGAGGTCCACTGGAGAAGGGAATGGCAAACCACTTCAGCATTCTTGCCTGAGAACCCCATGAACAGTATGAAAAGGCAAAAAGATAGGACACTGAAAGATGAACTCCCTAGGTTGGTAGGTGCCCAATATGCTACTGGAGATCAGTGGAGAAATAACTCCAGAAAGAATGAAGGGATGGAGCCAAAGCAAAAACACCACCCAGTTGTGGATGGGACTGGTGATAGAAGCAAGGTTCAAAGCTGTAAAGAGCATTATTGCAAAGGAAACTGGAATGTTAGGTTCATGAATCAAGGCAAATTGGAAGTGGTCAAACAGGAGATGACAAGAGGAATCATTCTATGAATCAGTGAACTAAGATGGATGGAAATGACCATTATAACGACTACTGTGGGCAGGAATCCCTTAGAAAAAATTGAATAACCATCATAGTCAACAAGAGTCTGAAATGCAGTACTTGGATGCAATCTCAAAAACGACAGAATGATCTCTGTTCATTTCCAAGGCCAAAGATAGAGAAGGTCTATACAGTCAGCAAAAGCAAGACCGGGAGCTGACTGTGACTCAGATCATGAACACCTTATTGCCAAATTCAGACTTAAATTGAAGAAAGAGGAGAAAATGACTAGACCATTCAGGTATGACCTAAATCAAATCCCTTACAGTTATACAGTGGAAGTGTTTCTCAAAACTGATTTAAGGGACTAGATCTGATAGACAGAGTGCCTGATGAACTACAGATGGAAGTTCATGACATTGTACAGGAGACAGGAATGAAGACCACCCCCAAGAAAAAGAAAAGCAAAAAAAAATAGTTGTCTGAGGAGGCTTTACAAATAGCTGTGAAAAGAAGTGAAGCAAAAAACAAAGGAGAAAAGGAAAGATATACCCATCTGAATGCAGAGTTCCAAAGAATAGCAAGGAGAGATAAGAAACCCTTCCTCAGCGATCAATGCAAAGAAATAGAGAAAAACAATAGAATGTGAGGACTAGAGATATCTTCAAAAAAATTAGAGAAACCAAGGGAACATTTCATGCAAAGATGGCCTCAATAAAGGACAGAAATGGTATGGACCTAGCAGAAGCAGAAGATATTAAGAAGAGATGGCAAGAATACACAGAAGAACTATACAAAAAAGATCTTCACAATCCAGATAATCATGATGGTGTGATCACTCACTTAGAGCCAGACGTCCTGGAATGTGAAGTCAAGTGGGCCTTAGGAGGCATCACTATGAACAAAGCTAGTGGAGGTGATGGAATTCCAGCTGAGCTATTTCAAATCCTGAAAGATGATGCTGTGAAAGTGCTGCACTCAATATGCCAGCAAATTTGGAAAAGTCAGCAGTGGCCACAGGACTGGAAAAGGTCAGTTTTCATTTCAATCCCAAAGAAAGGCAATGCCAAAGAATGCTGAAACTACCACACAATTGCATTCATCTCACACGCTAGTAAAATCATGCTCAAAATTCTCCAAGTCAGGCTTCAGCAATACCATGAACTTCCAGATGTTAAAGCTGGTTTTAGAAAAGGCAGAGGAACCAGAGATCAAATTGCCAACATCCGCTGGATCATTTAAAAAGCAAGAGAGTTCCAGAAAAACATCCATTTCTGCTCTATTGACTATGCCAAAGCCTTTGGCTGCACGTATCACAATAAACTGTGGAAAATTCTTCAAGAGATAGGAATACCAGACCACCTGACATACCTCTTGAGAAACTTGTATGCAGGTCAGGAAGCAACAGTTAGAAATGGACATGGAACAACAGACTGGTTCCAAATAGGAAAAGGATTACATCAAGGTTGTATATTGTCACACTGCTTATTTAACTTATACGTGGAGTACATCATGAGAAACACTGGGCTGGAGAAAGCACAAGCTGGAATCAAGATAGCTGGGAGAAATGTCAATAACCTCAGATATGCAGCTGACACCACCCTTATGGCAGAACGTGAAGAGGGACTAAAGAACCTCTTGATGGAAGTGAAAGAGGAGAGTGAAAAGTTGGCTTGAAGCTCAACATTCAGAAAACTAAGACCATGGCATCCGTCCCATCAGGTCATGGCAACTAGATGGGGAAACAGTGGAAACAGTGGCTGACTTTATTTTTCTGGGCTCAAAAATCACTACAGATGGTGATTGCAGCCATGAAATTAAAAGACACTTACTCCTTGGAAGGAAAGTTATGACCAACCTGCTGCTGCTACTGCTAAATCGCTTCAGTTGTGTCTGACTCTGTGCAACCCCATAGACAGCATCCTACCAGGCTCCTCCGTCCCTGGGATTCTCCAGGCAAGAACACTGGAGTGGGTTGTCATTTCCTTATCCAATGCATGAAAGTGAAAAGTGAAAGTGAAGTGGCTCAGTCATGTCCCACTCTTCGAGACCCCATGGACTGCAGCCTACCAGGCTCCTCTGTACATGGGATTTTCCAGGCAAGAGTACTAGACAGCATATTAAAAAGCAGAGACATTACTTTGCCAAGAAAGGTCCATCTAGTTAAGGCTATGGTTTTTCCTATGGTCATGTATGGATATGAGAGTTGGACTCTAAAGAAAGCTGAGAACCGAAGAATTGATGCTTTTGAACTGTGGTGTTGGAGAAGACTCTTGAGAGTCCCTTGGACTGCAAGGAGATCCAACTAGTCCATCCTAAAGGAGATTAGTCCTGGGTTTTCATTGGTAGGACTGATGTTGAAGCTGAAACTCCAATACTTTGGCCACCTGATGCAAAGATCTGGCTCATTTGAAAGACCCTGATGCTGGGAAATATTGAGGGCATGAGGAGATTTGGATGACAGAGGATGAGATGGTTGGATGGCATCACCAACTCAATGTACAGGGATTTGGGTGGACTCTGGGAGTTGGTGATGGACAGGGAGGCCTGGCGTTCTGCGGTTCATGAGGTCTCAAAGAGTCAGACACGAGTGAGCAACTGAATTGAACTGAACTGTGCTAAGATATCCTGCCCTTGGGCAAGAGACTCCTGGGTCTTCCTGTGCTTTTGGACTCAGACACGAATTTACACCATCAGCCTCCAATACTCACTATCCATCCCCCCACCTCTCTGCCCAACACCCATTCTCAAATTTTAGTCAGAGTGAATTACACCACCCACATTCCTGGTTCTCTAGCTTGGGCACAGCAGACATTGGGACTTATCAGCTTCTGTATCTGATTGGGTCAGTTCCCATAATAAACCTTTCCCTCTCTCTCTCTCTCTCTCTACACACACACACATACCTTCTCTGGGCTCCATTTCTCTGGAGAACCAGGACTAAATGCCTAAATGCCTGAAACCAGGACTACAATGCCGAAAGCAGTCTTGCAACATCCCAATATTTAATGGTTGTCTAAAGAAAAGCAATTTTGAGATCATCTGAGTTGCAAATTAACTAGGTGCTTGGTTCTTGGAATGCCATTGTTATCTGAAGGAACAACTCTACCATTTTGGGCTTTTGCATGACATTTTCTTGAAAATTAAAAAAAAAATGATTCCATTTTTATTAAGGAAGACAATTGGCAGTAGTAGATTTTTGTCTATGATAAATAGTCAAGAGATGGCAAAAATTACAATTTTAGAGAACTTAGATCCTTCACTTGGAACTTGAGAATTTCATAAAGAGCTTAACAGCTATGTAAGTTATCTGATATGGTCAGCTGTGATATTAATCAATTACATTTTTTTCTATTGTAAAACCATCTAACTGTATAATAGACAAGGGATTCAATATGGAAAACAAACATAATTCAGTGAACAGATATTTCCCCATAAACAATAAATAATATTACTAAGTGTTGCATGAGTAACAGACTTAAATATAGCAGAGTATAGAAAGTTCACTGATACTGTTTCAGATGCTGTACTGCAAGTGATCTTTAAGAAACAATTTTTCTTAAAGTTTTGGTATATTATCTTTGAGTTTGGGTAAAGTATCAAATTTCAAATAGCCATATTTTATCTTCAAGGACTATTAAAATACATCTTCCCTTCCAACTATACATCTCTGTGAGCTCTAATATTTGTCATATGCCTAAACCAAACCAACATTTCTAAGAGATTAAATGTACAAGCAGATATAAGACTTACGCAGTTTTCTAAGACAGACATTAAAGAGATTAATACTACTAAGTTTCTAAACTAAAATCTTTTCATAAAAATATTTGTTCAACAAATAATGGGTTTATTGTTATTTTAAATGAATCAAATATATATTTAAAAATTTCTACATTATTATTTATTACAATAAATATTGCTTGCAATATTCTCTATATATAAACAATTTGAGGATTCTTTAATAATTTTAAAGATTAAAGTTTGAGATTCATTTATTCTTCACATTGATAGTGGGACAGCAGGATCCTTAATGACCCTAGAATAAAATCAACATCACTGTAAACAAGAGCAGCCCTTGAAGCTCAGACTAGTTCTGATCCTGGTATGTAGAATAGGCTGAAAGATTTTAAACATCGGGAAATTCTGCCACCATCTTCATAAAACAATTGCAGTACTCTGTGCTTTTGCCATTTACGTAAATAGACATGCATGGAAGAAATAAAACACTGTCATGGAATGAGCTGGTAGTCAAATGATTGGCACAGCTTTGGAAGTCAGACAGCTTGAGTTTCAAACTATTTCTCAATTTACTAGCTCTGTCAGTCTGGTCCACCTATTTAGTTCAGTTCAGTTCAGTTCAGTCGCTCAGTCGTGTCCGACTCTCCGCGACCCCATGAATCACAGCACGCCAGGCCTCCCTGTCCATCACCAACTCCCAGAGTTCACTCAGACTCACGTCCACAGAGTGGGTGATGCCATCCAGCCATCTCATCCTCGGTCGTCCCCTTCTCCTCCCGCCCCCAACCCTTCCCAGCATCAGAGTCTTTTCCAGTGAGTCAACACGTCGCATGAGGTGGCCAAAGTATTGCAGTCTCAGCTTTAGCATCAGTCCTTCCAATGAACACCCAGGATCGATCTCCCTTAGAATGGACTGGTTGGATCTCCTTGCAGTACAAGGGACTCTCAAGAGTCTTCTCCAACACCACAGTTCAAAAGCATCAATTCTTCGGCGATCAGCTTTCTTCACAGTCCAACTCTCACATCTATACATGACCACGGGAAAAACCATAGCCTTGACTAGACGGACCTTTGTTGGCAAAGTAATGTCTCTGCTTTTTAATATATTATCAAGGTTGGTCATAACTTTCTACATAATATGTCTGCTTCTTTATAAGCAAAGAGTACCAACCTCAGTAGCTCTAAGAAGATATAATAGACAATGCCTATAAAATATTAAGCATAACACCTCACAATAAGAATCCTCTAAATTGTTATGTTATCACTATTACTGCTACTCTTATTAGGTTTCCAGATTTAAAGACTTTCTGGGACAGGACAGATACTAATAACATAAGAGTAAAAAAAGAGAACATCTGAAAATGTTCTTAAAGAACACACTAATTAGTGGACTTTGAGATTCAAAATATTCATTTAGATATTAATGGGATGACCAAAATAGTGAAATACTGTTAATTTTAAGCATTTCCCTGTAAAGGCTTTTTAAAAGTGACAAAACTTATTGACAATCTCCAAGAGATCTATAAATGTAACTTGCAGCAATCCTGGATCATAGGAAAATAAATGATTTATATTTTTACTTATGAAATCCACTAGCTGTTAATAGTGAACTGAAAACGTGTTTTGTAGCTAAAACTTAGAAGGCTATATCGCATGTTGTAAAAGTTATAAAAATTACTGACTTTAAAAAAGCAAAATGGCACTGCTTCATTTTCAAGTTTTAATTATCTTTTTTGGGAAAAGCACATATTAAATTTAAATCAAGTAATAAAACCTAAAATTATTTCACTAGAGTACCTACCAGAAAGGAAAATGTTAATGTAAATAGAAGAAATGCTATAAATATTAGCATCAAACAAATGCTTTACTGGTAGTTAAGTCCAAAAATGTTTTTTCATCAAAGGAAAAATAATTTCTATTTTAAAGACTAAACTGTCATTTTGTTGATGTGCCTCTGCTTTCTGATCTTAGTTCTAAAATCTATTCTGCTATTAAATCCTTTATTGTCAATATGTCTACAAAAACATCAAATTTCTCAATATACAACAATATAAGATTAAATAGTATATCTGTTGAACACTTGTTTTATTATTATCATACTTACAAAGATTTAGTGGATACTGAAAGATAGCCAGGAAATTAAATGCACAGAGCAAATTTTAAAATGTACTCATAAAATCTGCTTAGGTAATACACAGATGAATTGCCTAGTCATATATACAGATAGAGATAGCTATATAAGGATATTAGTTTAGAGAAAGAAGATTGGAATCATGAATAGCAAATGCTTAACTATGCTTATTTTTAGATTTTTTAATATGTGGTTATAATTTTCTGGAAAAATGCCTTTATTATATTTATAAGCAGAAATCAATTAAATCCATTTGCTTCAACAAATACATAGTAATAGAAATGTTTACCTTTCATTAAGAAATTATATCTGTTTATATTTAAAAGCAATATTTACACTGATTTTTTAAGACAAATGTTTTGTTGAGCTGATGAGAAATAAAACCACACACACACACAAAAAAAAAAAAAAAAGGAAAGAAAATGAACTAACAAAGCATATTTAATACAGTAGTTAAAGTAATAGAAGATTAAAGAACAATAATTGCCGGGAGCCAGCAAGGGAAATCCTACCCGTGGCAAAGGTCAATTGGGGAAGAGGCCTGACGGGCAAAGGCTAATCAGAACTCGAGGAATCCCCTGGACTTACCTGAGCATCTACCCCAAAGAAAACCGGAGTCTGACTGCCTTACTATCTTACGCCTCTTACCAAGTCCTCTAATACTTACGGGGGCTTCCCCCCAACCACCTTTCTCTGAAAACATTAATTCAGAGCTGTAGTTTAAAAGTTCTCCTTGGCTTAATAGGAGTGGTCCAATCCAAGCCCATCTGATAGCTTTCTAACTTGCATGACAAGTTTGTCCGGGCTCTTACAACTACGAATGTGACTGTTTACAGCGTCCCAGCCATGCTAAGACAGAAAGCCTAATATTCTAAAATACAGGAATTTGTTGAAGAAGTTAAAATCATTAGAATAGTACTAAAAAAGATTTCTTTGTTGAATCAATGCTTGCTACAAAGTTTCCTCTATCTATTGTATCCTTGGAAATATATTAATCACATATAGAGAAAATGAGTAGTAACCTTTGATTTAACCACATCAGATCTTAAGTTAATAAATTATCTTCTTGTAACTCACTACACCCTTGCCTTATAGGAATGTAACCTTGTCATGTGTCTTTGGAGAATAGCGCCTGACTTTAGGAAAATCACCTTGAAAGAATATAAGCCTTTTTCTAGCTAACTAACCTTTGTTAGGAGAGAGGGCCATAAACTGTTAGCAGGCCTCCTGGCCAGAAGATGATGTAAACCACCCAAAACTTTTGTATATTATGAGACATACAAAAATAAGCCCTGATCCTGATAAGGGTCAAGATTGCTGACCCCGCGTGATTTTGGCGTGACTCTATACCTCCCTTTCTCTATTTTTTATGTGCACAACTTAGGGTATAAAAGCAGCACTGGAAAATAAAGTTTTGGGCCTTGCTCACTGAAGCGTGGTCTCCCCGTGTTGTTTTTTCTCTCTTTCCATCCTTTTCTCTATTCTCCTTTTTCTGGTTGAGATCCTTGGAGTGCTGGGCCCTCTGCTTTTACTTATCTGCCTGGGCTCCTAAGCCCCACTCGAGGGGGTGCCCTGGTGGGGTGCCTCCAGGGATTCGAGAGGGCGCCTGCGGCCTACGTAAACAGAGCAAACCCCGTGCTGGGGTTTTATTGGTTTCCTGCGTAAACCAAGGAATCATCAGCCCCTGTCTCTCTCTCTCTCTCTCACTGATGCTGACGCCGTTCATCCCGAGGATACCCTGGGCCACATCGAGGCAGGTCCCCAATAAATAATGATATACATTTTTTTTTTTAATTTTTAATGCTCAGGAAAACAATTTCCATGTTGCTATGAGTGTCTATGTATCTGAGATAGCTTAAAATAGTCACTGAACAAAAAGCACAAAAACCTGAAATGACTGTGAGAAGGCTACAGATGTCACAAATTATTTTTCAGGCACTGATGCCTTCAGTGCCATCTGTATTATGTGTGTTTGGGTTGGTTTAAACAGCTTGATGACACCTTCATAAATTGAGTATTCATGCTGAGTATGTGAATTGCACTACAAACTAAGCAGCATATTTCTGTAAATTCTGCTGTGAAATTTGTTTTCAAATCAAGCACATAATAAAATTCACTCTAAGTCAGCTATATAGAAATGTGTGTCCAAAAACATCTGCCTCCCAAAGTATCTAATTGGATACGCAGTCAAGTAACAAATAGAATTATGTCAGAGTTAGCTGAAACACTCTTCAAAATTTTCATCATGAAAGAGAGCTGCAAACCCAACAACACTGACAGTTAAATATTTTTCTTGAAAAGCCGCTTTGCCTGGATACAAAAGTATTGCTGAAGCCTCTTTAAGTTATAAATGTCAGATGAAACGAACAACCCTTAAAAATTAACATTGAGTATGCCTTCATGGCTTATTTTAGGCTAAAAAAAAAATACGAGTGTGTTGGTAAAGTCATTTGACACTCAAAGGTACAATCCTGGAAAAATCACTCTGTTTCAAGGGATTATCTTGCACATTTTATACAATTTCTCCCTATCCTCTCTCACTTTGGAAAACCTTACACACACTTCTAATTTTAAAATGATTATGAGAAAATCTACAAGAAGTTAAATCATATGTGCAATCTGCCACAAAATTTCCCTTTTTGTAAATTAATTGTAATGAAATCAGGCTAAAAAAATAACATTATGTATTTCACACACAGATTAATTCATCCATGTACTCATATATCTGTTGGCTCAACAGTTAATAAATATTTACTACATGTTAGGAAAAGATAACGGAGAAGGCAATGGCAAGCCACTCCAGTACTATTGCCTAGAAAATCCCATGGATGGAGGAGCCTGGTAGGCTGCAGTCCGTGGGGTCGCTAAGGGTCGGACACGACTGAGCGACTTCACTTTCACTTTTCACTTTCACACATTGGAGAAGGAAATGGCAACCCACTCCAGTGTTCTTGCCTGGAGAATCCCAGGGACGGGGGAGCCTGGTGGGCTTCCGTCTATGGGGTCACACAGAGTCAGACACGACTGAAGTGATTTAGCAGCAGCAGCAGGAAAAGAGAAATGAAGAAAACATAGTCCCTGATTTGAACTGCAGTGTGGGAAAACACACATGTAAAAAAAAATCATAATGAACTGATGCTATATT